>NC_045994.1:5283017-5407938 GCF_010909765.2 Amblyraja radiata | reverse complement strand
TTGAATGGCGGTGCTGGATCGAAGGGCCGAATGGCCTACTCCTGCACCTATTGTCTATTGTCTATTGTCTGTACACTGTCTGTACTACTGCTGTACACTTGTACTGTATATGAGGGTTACCCAAGATGTACAGTATCTAAGTGCTTACGTATCGCAATACTTGTCCAACAATGAGTTTCACTGTAACTCGGTCCACATGACAAATACAGTACCATTGAACCATTGAAACTCTCTGTGTAAATGCGGAAGATTATTATCGCACTTAGATACAAGAGGCGCCAGCTCCATAAGGCCAAATTAACCAGGATTGATGGATGACTCCGACATGTTGCATTGATAACAGCGCGGGTTAGATAACCAGGCAGACATACTGGATAGGCAGGTCCGCAGATTAGATCACTACTTAGATCGATAGTTAGGGTGGGGTGTACATTGGGGAAGGAGCGAGCTTAAAGAAAGACGCTGTCTGAAAGACGGAGTATTGATGGTTGATTGGGCTAATGGATTGATGGGGTGGGCAGTGAGTATGCACGGGTGAGACAAGACTGATGTAATGGGCTCGGGGTCGATGTGATTTACTGAAGGAGCCTCCTCTTCAAAGACTTGCTTCTTGCTTCTCCTGCACATTGATGTTATCAGGAATAATGCCGTCTCGAGGGGGCTGGGATGTGGCCCTTTCTATAGTTCTTAAGGGGCTGTCCCACTTGGGTGACCTAATTGGCGAGTTTCGAAGCGTTTGAAAAAATGACATGTTGAAGACCTCCTTCAACTATGTTGAAGACCTCCCTTCGACCTCCCTTCGATCTCCTTCGACTATGATGAAGACTATCTACGACTACCTTCGACTACCCTCGATTACCTACGACTAACATGCCGACCTACTACGACTAAACCTACGAGTAAAATAAGTATCGATTTTTTCCACGGCGACCTTTTTTTACACGCGGGCATTTTTTAACATATTGAAAAAAACTCCGCAACCTAGCTGAGGCCTCGAGTACGCGGAGACCACTCTCGAGCATGAAGGAGAGTTACGAAGACCTCCTATGACCTCGTGTCGACTATGAGTCGAGGGCAAACTCGCCACAACTCGCGGACTAGGTCGCCCAAGTGGGACAGCCCCTTTAGGCTGCTCTGGAGACTGTTCCCAGCCTCCAACTTGCTCCCCATCTCTCAATCAAAGGAACCCCTCCTACGGGTACAGGAGACTTTCCCTTCAAAGTACTTTTTCACTTGGCGGTACTATTCCCTTCAAGGTACTTTACTAATGGGTACTTCTTCCTCTCCCAAGTTACTTTTCCACTAACAAGTTACTCGTTTCCGGAACCACAGGATATGCCCCCTTGATCGCACAGTCACGATTCAATCTACGATTACAACAGCAGAGTATCTAACACGCAAACACTCTATTACAACAGCAATATTAATATATTAATAGGTAGACAAAAATGCTGGAGAAACTCAGCGGGTGCGGCAGCATCTATGGAGCGAAGGAAATAGACAACGTTTCGGGCCGAAACCCTTGGGTGGTAGAGTAGACTTGATGGACCAAATGGCCTAATCCTGCTCGTATCATTTATGAACAGAGTTATGAAAATCTCTGCCAGGGCCGCAGCAATCTGTTCCTTTGCATTCTACAACATTACAAAAAATACATGGTCAAGCGACAGGGATTTCTGCATTTCTCATCAACCAGCACCTTCTTTATAATGTCAGTACACTTCAGGATATCTCTGGTCCCTGCTCCAGAGTCTAGTTCCCTCTCATGGTAAATACAGACAAGTGTTCATATAACAACATAGGGCGGCACAGCTGGTAGAGCCGCTGCCTCTAGGCACCAAAGACCCAGGTTCAATCCTAACTTCGGGCTCTAACTGTGTGGAGTTTGCACGTTCTCCCCGTGACTGTGTGGGTTTCCAACGGGTGCTCCGGTTTCCTCCCACATCCCAAAGACGTGCGGGTTTGCAGGTTAATTGGCTTCTGTAAATTCCCCCCCCCCCCCGTGTAAGGAATGGATGAGAAAGTGGGATAAACGTGGAACTAGTGCGAATGGGTGATCGATGGTCAGCATGGATTCAGTGGGCCGAAGGGCCCGTTTCCATGCTGTATCTCTAAACTAAACTAAACTAACCTAAACTAAACTATGATCAGCACAGTGGCGCAGTGAGAGCTACTGTCTTACTGCGCCAGAGACCCAGGTTCGATCCCGACTACGGGTGCTGTCTGTGTGGAGTTTGTATGTTCTCCCCGTGACAGCATGGGTTTCCTCCGAGATCTTCGGTTTCGTCCCACACTCCAAAGACGTGCGGGTTTGTAGGTTAATTGGCTTGGTATAAATGTAAATTGTCCCTAGTGTGTGTGGGATAGTGTTGGTGTGTGTGGGATAGTGTTGGTGTGTGTGGGACAGTGTTGGTGTGCGGGGATCGCTGGTCGGTGCTGAAGGGCCTGTTTCCGCGCTGTATCTCTAGATGAACTGAAACTAACTAAACAAAGATAAACGAAGGTACACGTTTCGGCCCGAAACGTTGCCTATTTCCTTTGCTTCATAGATGCTGCTGCACCCGCTGAGTTTCTCCAGCATTTTTGTCTACCTTCGATTTTCCAGCATCTGCAGTTCCTTCTTAAACAAAGATAAACTAAACTAAATTGAACCAAACTAAACGAAGACCTCTCCTGTGGATCCACACATAGATTGCCACACTTTACTAAGGAGAGCCACTTTCTTATCTCCTATCCTTTTAATATTAATATTTACAGATCTTTTAGGATTCTCCTTCATCTTTGGTGCCAGTAGTCTCTCACGGCCCATTCCTGATTTATTTCTTACTCGTACTCCTTTATCCTTTGTATCCTTCAAGGGACTGTCTCATCTCCAGCTGATTATCTCACCTCTCTTGACCCCCACTTGCATCCGCCATTAAACCCTGCGTAGTGTCGTTGATCCACAGACATTACCATTGACCTGCGCTGAAAGGTGGCATTCAGATGATCTCCAGCCAGTTGACATTACCTCAACACAACTCAAATACAAATTGTCACAAGCAGCGCTCCGTTTTAATGGCGTGTCGTCGTGTTCAGTGAATTAACTTCCATCTTAATGGACGTGTTTGATCTACTACGCCCTTCCCTGTCAGTTCCAGCCTCTGAGCGCTTCCGCCAAATCCTCCGATCACTTTAGCCGCGGCAGCTCGTGACATTGGCTCCACTTGAGCTGATTAAAGTCGACCTCTCATATCTCAGAGACTTTGGAATGGAGATGAGGGGGAATTTCTTTCACCACAGGGGGCGGGGGGGGGGGTGGGGGGTGAATCTGTGGAATTCATTGCCGCAGACAGCTGTGGAGACCAAGTCATTGGGCATGTTTAAAGCATTATTGATTAGTACGGGCATCAAAGGTTATGGGGTCAAGGCAGGAGAATGGGGGTTGAGCGAGAAAAATGGATCAGCCATGATTGAATGGTGGAGCAGACTTGATGGGCCGAATGGCCTAACCTGCTCCTATGTCTTATGGTCTTATGGACACAGGTTTCCACCTCTCTGGATACGTTTAGTTTAGTTTAGTATTTTCGAGATGAAGCATGGAAACAGGCCCTTCGGCCCACCGAGTCCGCACTGACCAACGATCACCAGTACACCAGTTCTATCCCACACATGAGGGACAGAAGCCAATTAACCTAAAAACCTGCACGTGTTTGGGATGTGGGAGGGAATCGGAGCACCAGGAGAAAACCCACATGGTCACAGGGAGAACGTGCAAACTCCGTACAGACAGCACCCGTGGTCAGGATCGAACCAGGGTCTCTGGTGCCGTAAGACAACAACTCCAACTCTGCCCACTGTGCCACTCCCTGGCACTAACCCTTTGGTTGTGAAGGCTGTTGGATTTCATGTGCAGTTTTTGAGGTCATGTTTACTGAGGCTTGAAGACCATTTAGTCCGACTTCTAACACGAGCTGTGTGTGACGGAAAGGCTTTTGGTAACTCAGGGTGTGAGTCACTCACCACGGAGAGGCCAGTCGCTGACCCCATTGGCAACCGCAGTGTTGTGTGGTCACTGCAGCTTAATTTCATGCCAGACGTACACTCATCTTCACACCTCTGCCTCATCATCCCTCCTCCTCTGTCCCTCCAGGGACACACATACTGCCCCAGTCCCTATGAAGCAGATTCAAGCAATGCTATCAGATCAGGTCAGATCCACTAGAGCCTTTGTTTCGAGATCCCAACAGAATCAAGGGATATGGGGAGAAAGCAGGAACGGGGTACTGATTTAGGATGATTAGCCATGATCATATTGAATGGTGGTGCTGCCGACTGCTGCACCTATTTTCTATATTTCTGAGATACAGTGTGGAAACAGGTTCTTCGGCCCATCGTGTTCATACCGACCAACGATCTTCCCCATTCACTAACACTATCCTACACACTAGGGATAATTTACAATTTACCTAAGCCAATTAGTTTAGTTTAGTTTAGTTTAGAGATACAGCGCGGAAACAGGCCTTTCGGCCCACCAGGTCCGCGCCGACCAGCGATCCCCGCACATTAACACTATCCTACACACACTAGGGACAATTTTTACATTTATACCAAGCCAATTAACCTACAAACCTGCACGTCTTTGGACTGTGGGAGGAAACCGAAGATCTTGGAGAAAACCCACGAGGGTCACGGGGAGAACGTACAAACTCCGTACAGACAGCACCTGTAGTCGGGATCAGGGGCGGAAAACCCGGGGGGGACAAGAGGGGACACGTCCCCCCCATGTTTTGAGAGGTGGGCGACATCCCCGCCAGGTTAACCTGCCTGGGCTTGCGGGAAATATGGCCAGCGTGGAGAAGTAGCGCTGGTGTCCCGTCAGTCCAGGCAGGGCTGTTAGTTAACCCGGTGAGACAGGCAGTTGAGCTGCATTTAGCGCTGGATTGAGCCTCTGAAGCCTCGCGCGCGTGTGTGAGTGTGCGCATGCAGATCAGGCAGCATCCTTGGAGAAAATGTTCCCCAGAGATGCTGCTTGACCGGCTGAGTTATTCCAGCACTTTGCCTCTTTTTCTCTTTGGTAAATCAACAATCTGGAGTAACTCAGCAGGACAGGCAGCATCTCTGGGGAGAAGGAATGGGTGACGTTTCGGGTCGAGACCCTTCTACAGACTGAGCAGTTCCTGATTTCTCTATACATAGTAGAATTAGGCCTTTCGCCCCATCAAGTCTACGTTGCCATTCAATCATGGTTGATCGATCACTCCCGCCTAACCCCATTCTCCTGCCTTCTCCCCATAACCTCTGACACTCGAACTAATAGAGAACCCTTCAGACTGATGGAGATAGCTGATTAAATAAAAAACATGCATCGAGTGGCTAATTCACTGAGCAAGACAAACCATGATTCTGAAGAAGGGCCATGACCTGAAAGGTCACCTATCCCGAGCTGTTCCCCAGGGATGCTGCCTGACCCGCTGAGTTATTCCAGTGCTTTGTATCCTTATGTGTAAACCAGCACCTGCAGTTCCTTGTTTCTACGTGAGAAACAGTCAGAAGGGAGAAAGAACGGTGATCTTAAAGTGGTGCAAATGTCAGTCAGTTTCACTCCATCCACAAGCACTGGGAAACAGACTCGGAAGTGTATAACCTGCAGGAATCTAACAGCAGCTTTTATTGGGTACAGGAGCTCAGCACTGAACCAGGCATGAATTGAACAGGAATGCTAAGTCACAGAGAGATATGACATGGAAACGCTTTGGCCCACTGAGCCCATGTCCACTATAATGGCAAATTTCCGACTTTTCCAGTGTCCTCTTTTCCAGTTGCCATGACGACACAGGTACAGTAGGAGTGATTTTACGCATAGAACAGATCTTCCAATCGTTATTTCCAATTTAGTTGGTTGTTTATTGAAGTAGTCGTACAAACAAATTAGATGAACGTACCAGGTTTTCCTTATTCTGCGTGCAAGTTGTAGTTAGCTGCTCTGTCCCTGATCTGGTGAGAACTGAATAGTCTCCCTCCCTGTGCCTGTCACTTCCTGTCCCCCTATGTCCTTACATATACCCCACCTTGTGCATCTAATGACCGCCCCCAAGTGGCCAAAATGATACTGCAATATCTATCTAGACAAAATAATATGATATGCCAACATAAACATAAACGGCTCCTGCACCGACTATCAACACTCATCCAATCCAACATTATTTGCGCCATATTGTCATCAACTCACCTACAGACTAGGGCCAATATACAGCAGCTAGATACCTACAAATCCACCTGGAATGTAGAGGAAACTGGAGCACCTGGAGGAAGCCCACGCGGTCACAGGGAGAACGTGCAAACTCCACACACACACACACATACACACACACACACACAGGCAGCACCTGAGGTCAGGATCGAACCCGGGTCTCCGGTGCTGTGAGGCAGCAGCTCTACCAGCTGTGTCACTGTGAATAAATGGTGCATCGACAACGCCAGACTATCATCGGACTGAAGGAAGGTCCTGACCCGAAGCATTGGCTGTACATTTCCCTCCGCAGATGCTGCCTGAACCGCTGAGTCTCTCTAGCACTTTGTGTTTTACTAATGGCTCTGGTTCTTTCAGTTCACTCACAGTACTGGACATGAAAACTGGTTCCCCCACCTCAAAGTATCAAGTCCACGCCACGCCACACTACGCCACGCCACACCACGCCACGCCACGCCACACTACGCCACACCACGCCACACTACGCCACGCCACACTATGCCACGCCACACTACGCCACGCCACACCATGCCACGCCACGCCACACTACGCCACACTACGCCATGCCACACCACGCCACTCCACGCCACACCACACCACGCCACGCCACACCACGCCACACTACGCCACGCCACACCACGCCACGCCACGCCACACTACGCCACACCACGCCACACGCCACGCCACACTATGCCACGCCACACTACGCCACGCCACACCATGCCACGCCACGCCACACTACGCCACACTACGCCATGCCACACCACGCCACTCCACGCCACGCCACACCACGCCACGCCACACCACGCCACACTACGCCACGCCACACTACGCCACGCCACACTACGCCACGCCACACCACGCCACACCACACTACGCCACACCACGCCACGCCACACCACGCCAC
Source organism: Amblyraja radiata (assembly GCF_010909765.2). Taxonomy (NCBI): domain Eukaryota; kingdom Metazoa; phylum Chordata; class Chondrichthyes; order Rajiformes; family Rajidae; genus Amblyraja; species Amblyraja radiata. Next base: position 5,400,799 of record NC_045994.1, on the reverse strand, counting down.
ACTACGCCACGCCACACCACGCCATGCCACGCCACGCCACACCACGCCACACTACGCCACACCACACCACGCCACACTACGCCACGCCACGCCACGCCACACCACATCACGCCACACTACGCCACACCACACCACGCCACACTACGCCACGCCACACCACGCCACACCACACTACGACACGCCACACAACGCCATGCCACGCCACGCCACGCCACACTACGCCACACCACGCCACACTACGCCACGCCACACCACGCCACACTACGCCACGCCACACCACGCCATGCCACACCACGCCACACTACGCCACGCCACACCACGCCACACTACGCCACGCCACACCACGCCACACCACGCCACATTACGCCACGCCACACCACGCCACACCACACCACGCCACACCACGCCACACTACGCCACACCACACCACGCCACGCTACACCACGCCACACCACGCCACACCACGCCACAATACGCCACGCCACACCACGCCACGCCACACCACACCACATTATGCCACGCCATACCACGCCACACTACGCCACACCACGCCAAGCCACACCACGCCACATTACGCCACGCCACACCACGCCACGCCACACCACGCCACGCCATGCCACACTACGCCACGCCACGCCACGCCACGCCACACCACGCCACATTACGCCACGCCACACCACGCCACGCCACACCACGCCACGCCACACTACGCCACACCACGCCACGCCACACCACGCCACGCCACACCACGCAACGCCACACCACGCCACACCACGCCACACTACGCCACGCCACACCACGCCACACTACGCCACACTACGCCACACCACACCACGCCACACTATGCCACGCCACACCATGCCACACTACGCCACACTACGCCACACCACGCCACGCCACACCACGCCACGCCACACCACGCCACACTACGCCACGCCACACCACGCCATGCTAGCGCCTCTACTTCCTTAAACGGCTGAGGAGGTTCAGCATGTCCACAACAACCCTCACCAACCTCTACAGATGCATCGTATAAAGCACTTTATCAGGATGCATCACAGCACGGTTTGGGAACAGCTTCACCCAAGACCGCAAGAAATTGCAGCGAATTGTTGACGCAGCCCAGACCATCACACAAACCAACCTCCCTTCCATTGAGTCCATTTATACCTCACGCTGCCTCGGCAAGGCCAGCAGCACAATCAAGGACGAGTCGCACCCTGATCACTCCCTCTTCTCCCCTCTCCCATCAGTGTGTGAAAACGCACACCTCCAGATTCAGCGACAATTTCTTCCCAGCTGTTATCAGGCAACTGAACCATCCTACCACAACCAGAGAGCGGTGCTGAAATACTATTGGACTATCTTTGATCAGGTTTTACTGGTTTTACCTTACACTAAACGTTATTCCCTTATCATGTATCTGTTCACTGTGAATGGCTCGATTGTAATCATGTATTGTCATTCCACTGGCTGGTTAGCACGCAACAAAAGCTTTTCACTGTACCTCGGTACACGTGACAATAAACTAAACTGAACTGAGCTGCTTCCTTCATCCCACTGTAGTACAGGAAAAGTACGCGGACATCATTAAACTGAACATAGACGTCTGTCTGGTTTAGTTTAGTTTAGTTTAGTTTAGTTTAGTTTAGTTTAGTTTAGTTTAGTTTAGTTTAGTTTAGTTTAGAGATACAGCATGCAAACAGGACCTGCGGCCACCAATTCCACGCCGACCAGCAATCACCCTGTACAATAGTTCTATTCTGGATAGAGTGCATATGAAGAGGATGTCTCCAGTTGTGGGAGAGTTTCAGAATAAACTGACGTACCTTTCATTTAGTTTAGAGATACAGCATGGAAACAGGCCCTTCGGCCCACCAAATCCTTAATGATCAGCGACCACCTCTACACTAGTCCACACCTACTCACTAGGGACAATCTACAGAAGCCAATTAACCTACAAACATATACGTCTTTGGAGTGTGGGAGGAAACCGGAGCACCAGGAGAAAACCCACGCAGGTCACAGGGAGAACGTACAAACTTCATACAGACAGCGTCCCTGGTCAGGGTGGAACTGGGGTCTCTGTTGACTGGATATGGTTTAAAGTGCTTGCTTAGTGCAATGCCAAGTTATGTGGTGCGGGCACATGCTGATCTGGGTACTCACTGGGTGAGTTCAACGTTACTAATAATCTATTATACATGGGCAGTTTCCTGAGTGACTGGTCCTTGCATTTTTGTGATTTTATTGATTCATAGGATATGAACGTGACTGGCAATACCAGCATTTATTGTCCATTTGTAATTGCCTCTAAATGAGTCATTAAGCAGTGATTCTAGTGATGGTTAGGGCTCACATATTGGTTGTCAAATTCCTGTTGGTGAATCAGACAAGGTTTACATCCAGTAGTTTATGATTACTGGGGTTATCACATTTTTTTAAATTAATTCCAGATTTATCTAATTACTGTTTAACTTCTAGTTTTTAGTTTAGATATACAGCAAGCAAACAGGCCCTTCGGCCCACTGAGTCCACGCCGACCATCACACTGATGAGGGGTCTCGACCCGAAACGTCACTTGTTCCTTTTCTCCAGAGGTGCTGTCGGACCCGCTGAGTTGCTCCACTACTTCACACTAGTTCCACTTTATCCCACATTCCCATCCCCTCCCTTACACACCAGGAGAAATTTAACAGGGGGCCAATTAACCTACAAACCCGCACGTCTTTGGGATGTGGGAGGAAACCGGAACACCCGGAGGAAACCCACGCGGCCACAGGGAGAACGTGCAAACTCCGTACAGACAGCACCCGTAGTCAGGATCGAACCGGGGGTCTCTGGCGCTGTGAGGCAGCAGCTCTACCCGCTGCACTGCCCGTGCTGCCCTGTGATGCCAATGTTACAATGTAATTCTAACATAGTTTGTAGGTTAATTGGCTATTGTAACTTATCCCGAATGTGTAGGATAGTTCTAGAGTACGGGGTGATCGATGGTCGACATGGACTCAGTGGGCCGAAGGGCCTGTTTCCACACAGTATCTTAAAACTAAACTAAACTAATCTCGTGTGTAAATCGGTAATTCATACGTCTGGCTACTGAACCATTACACCAGCTGGGCCTCAACCCAAAACGTCACCCATTCCTTCTCTCCAGAGATGCTGCCTGTCCCGCTGAGTTACTCCAGCATTTTGTGTTTAAACCAGCATCTGCAGTTTCCTACCAAGATACCACCTTGCTCCTTCTGCATAGAATGTGTTCAGCATAATGATCAACAGAATAGTAGTGGTGAAGATGTTTCCTGTAGCACCAGGCCAGGCAAGTGGCGGACGCAGGTTCGATATCAGTGTCAGTGAGAGATGATGGCAGAATATATTTTACATCTGAAGCGAGCTGTGGTGTGATGCTCTGTCAGAGAGGTTGATGCGGGTTGAATAATGAGTAGGGGATCGTGGAGAATGCAGGAAGCATTGACAGGAGCTCAGTGTAAGAGGGTTTATCCAAGCAGGGCCAGCTACGAGCTGCATAGACAGGATTGGAACCACCGGCATTGCTTCCAACAATTCCACAATGAGGTTTCACACAAGTTCAGAGAATCATCCAGCCCTGAACTAAAGAGGAAAAGCCACTGTTGTAGTTTTACAGATGCCACAGCAAGACGACAAATCCACGCTGACCATCCATCGCTCATTCACATTGGAGGAACAACACCTCATATTTCACTTGGGCCACTTTGGCACTTTTCATTTCACTGCACATCTCGTATGTGTATGTGAGGAATAAACTTGACTTGACTAGACTTGACTTGGGCAGCTGCTTACACCCCAACAGTATGAATGTTGACGTCCCTAACTTCAAGTAACCCCACCCGAAACGTCGCCTGCCTGCCCATTCCCCTCCGTGGAGGCTGCCTGACTCGAAGAGAGACACAAAAAGCTGGACTAACACAAAAAGCCACATCCAACAGAGTCATTCAGAGCAGGAAGGAACTGCAGATGCTGGTTTACACCGAAGATAGACACAAAGTGCTGGAGTAACTCTGCGGGACAGGCAGCATCTCTGGAGAGAAGGAATGGGTGACTTTTTGGATCGGGACCCTTCTTCAGACTGATTGAGGCCTTGTTAGTTCAGAGGTTAGTCCAAGCCTGACCCACTGAGTTCCTCCAGCACTTTGTGTTTTGCCCAAGATTCCAGCATCTGCAGTTTCTTGCATCAACATTAGCCTTCAGCTTTTGTACCTGACAGCTGATGCTTGTCTTGTTGAGTCTACCTGTAAGGCAGCAGCTCCATTGATGTGCCACCATGCCTCCCAGTCTTGAGAATTAATAATATAAGAATCAGGGGCTCCCCCTCAGTGTGCATGTAGGAACTGCAGATGCTGGTTTAAACCAAAGATAGACACATTTGCCCAGCATTTTGTGTCTATCTTTAGCCCCAACTCAGTATTGCGCTTCCTTAAACATTCGTGTTTGTGGGGAGATCGAAAAGTAGTGTTAATTAGGAATAAGGGGTCGGCCATTTAGGACTGAGATGAGGAGAAACTTTTTCACCCCTAGAGTTGTGAATATGTTGGATTCTCTGCCACAGAAGGTAGTGGAGGCCAATTCACTGTAAGTTTTCAAGAGAGAGTTAGATTTAGCTCTTAGGGCTAATGGAATCAAGGGATGTGGGAAGAAGGCAGGAATGGGGTACTGATTTTGGATGATCAGCCACGATCACATTGAATGGCGGTGCTGGCTTGAAGGGTCAAATGGCCTACTCCTGCATCTATTTTCTATGTTTTTATGTTTCTCATGTATTTCCCAGTAATGGAAGGCAAAGGGTTAATCGATCGCCATTGACTCAACTTCCAGCCGTGGAGAAGGGCTGTTTTATTTCAACGTCAGCCTAACGTCATCCATTTTGTTGCTGACTTCTTCTTGGCTGGTCCTCCCGTTTAATCCGTGACCATTGCTGGCATCACCGATGAACCGCTCAGGAGAACCGGCTGGGATTGAGTGGGGAGGTGAGATTAACATTAGTCATTTCTCCAGGCTGTTATAGCAACACTGCCATTTCAACTCGGTGAGTACACACACTTCTGGCACAGTAAAACCCAGAAGTGATCTCAGAGCCCACTGCTTCAAATAAATAATGTTGAATGTTTTAAAGATTAGCAATGGGGATGTTTGAGTTGAGTCATGGCCGCTCATCCATCACCTGAAAGTTACAGCCATCTTCCTTTTCCCACCCACTCCATCTCTGCTGCCGAAAACCAACTTGTTTTCTCTTTATTCCCAGCTCTGTTGAAGGGACCTGGACCTGAAATATTAACTGTTTCCCTCCCCGCGGATGCTGCCCGACCTGCTGAGTGTTTTCATGCCTGAGTGTTACAGCTTTCCCACAAATGTAACAGAGGAAGCAATGTGTAGGAAGGAATGGGGATGGACACAAAATGCTGCAGTGACTCAGCGGGTCAGGCAGCATCTCTGGGGTGAAGGCATGGGTGACGTTTTGGGTCGAGACCGTATTGTGGTGCCATATCTTTCCCTACTTCACAATGCCACTTTGCATTCAACACATTTTCTTGTTGAGGGGTAACTTTTTTACACAAAGTGTGGTGGTATATAGAACGAGCTGCCAGAGGAGGTAGTCGAGGCAGGTACTATCATAATGTTTAAGAGACACTTGGACAGTTTTGTGTTCTTTTTCTAGGTCTGCACAAAACTTGAGAGTCTTTAATTTACAACAGAAGTCTTTAAAGCTTTACTCAATGCTGGCAGCAAGACAACTCAAAAATGGCTGCACACACACCCTGTCTACATACAGGATAAACTATATACAAAACATCTCCCTTTGTCCTGTGCAGCGCCACCTGCTGCACGTGAGGAGCAACGGGTCCTCCCATCCCACACAGTCCACCAAACATCACAGACAGGTACATGGATAGGATAGGTTTGGATACTTGGGCAGGGTCATGGATAGGACAGGTTTGGAGGGATATAAGCCAAGTGCGGGCAGATAGGACTAGTGTAGATTGGGCATGTTGGTCGGCGTGGGCATGTTGGGCCGAATGGCCTGTTTCCACGATGGATGACTATGTCTCTGTGACTGCATAACTTTACAATCAAAGTTTAGGTTAAGGATCATTATTGTCACCGAGGTACAGTGGAAGATTTGATTTACATGCGATGCAATCAAATCAGATAACACTGTACTGTACAATCAACCCAGACTTGTATACAATAGATGGAGCAAAGGGGAAAGCCACCTCACGCTGCCTCGACAAGGCCAGCTGCATCATCAAGGACCAGTCACAGTCCGGCCACTCCCTCTTCTCCCCTCTCCCATCGGGCAAAAGGTACAGAAGTGTGAAAACGCACACCTCCAGATTCAGGGACAGTTTCTTCCCAGCTGTTATCAGGCAACTGAACGGTCCTCTCATCAGCTAGAGTGTGGCCCAGTCCCCCAATCTGCCTAATTGGAGACCTTTAAATGATCTTTAATTGGAGAGAGACTCAATATGGACTAGCTCAGCGGGTCAGGCAGCATCTCTGGAGTCAGAAGAAGGGTTCTGACCCAAAACGTCACCTATTCTTTTTCTCCAGAGATGCTGCCTGACCTGCTGAGTTACTCCAGCATTTAGTGTCTATCTTCAATATAAAACATCATCTGCAGTTCCTTCCATAACATCTTTAATCGCACTTTATCGGACTTGGTCTTGCACTAAATGTTGCATCCTTTATCTGTACACTGTGGAAGTCTTGATTGTAATCATATATAGTCTTTTCTTTGACTGGATAGCAACAACAAAAAGCTTTACACTGTACCTCGATACCTCGATACCTCGATACATGTGACGATAATAAAATATAGTTCTCAGTATCGTAGAGCATCAGTTCCAGAGACAAAGTCCAATGTCCACAATGGGGTAGAGGTGAATCGGACGGTGCCCTAGCTTATGGAAGGACCGTTCAGAAGCCCGATAACAGAGGGGAAGAAGCTGTTCCTGGTGCGTGCTTTCAAGCTCCTGTACTTTCTGCCCTTCGGGAGCGGGGAGAAGAAGGAATGTCCGGGGCGGTTCAAGTCTGTGACTATAGACACAAACTGCTGGAGTAACTCAGCGGGACAGGCGGCATCTCTGGAGAGCAGGAATGGGTGACGTTTCGGGTCGAGACCCTTCTCCAGACCTTGGCTGCTTTTCCAGGTCGGCGTGAAGCGCAGATGGAGTCAATGGTGAGGAGTCTGGTCTGTGTGATGGACTTGGCCACATCCACAACTCTCTGCAACTGCTTGCGGTCCGGGGCAGAGCAACTTTAGTTATCGCCACTGCAACATAGTGGGTAGGGCACGTTGCCAATTTCCACTAAGAGTTATGTGAGAGAGAGCCCAGAGAATCCGTCTTTTTAATGATAGTTGCGGGCAAGGAAGGAAGCGGGACGGAAACATATTTGTTGGCAGAATGGATCACTCCTCCGCCTTCAAATACTTCCCATCAATATTTTACCACCATCAGAGAATGCAGGATGGAATCACAGTAGTAAACAGGACCTCTGATGTTGCAGCAATTAGAGTCATACATCAGCGAAACAAACCCTTCGGCCCCACTTACCCATGCTAACACAATGCCCATAGACACTAGTCCCACCTGTCTGCTTGGCCCATATCCTGCTAAACCTGTCCTATCCATGTACCTATCCAAATATCATTTAAATGTTCTTGTAAATCGAGTTTCACCGTACCTTAATTGGTACACGTGACAATAAAGACCTTTGAAACTTTTGAACACCTGCCTCAACTACCTATTGTCTATTGTCTATTGTCTATTGTCTATTGTCTATTGTCTATTGTCTCTGGCAGCTCGTTCTACATACCCACCTACTGTATGAAAAAGTTGCCCATCAGATCTTTCCCCTCTCACCTTAAACCCATGTCCTCTGGTATTTGGTTCCCCTACTCTGGGTAAGAGACTCTGTGCATTCACCCTGTCTATTTCCCTCATGGCTTTATACACCTCTATCAGATCAACCCTCAACCTCCAGCGCTTCAAGAAATAAAAGTCCTATTGTCCAGCTATCCAGTCAGCAGAACGACTATAAATGATTACAATCGAGCCATCCACAGTGTACCTGATGAAGAGAATAATATTTAGTGCAAGATAAAGTCCAGAAAGGGGCAATCAGAGGTAGTCTGGGGGTCTCCAATGAGGTAGATTGTAGCTCAGGACTGCTCTCTAGTTGTTTATAGGATGGTTCAGTTGCCTGATAACAGCTGTCCCTGAATCTGGAGGTGTGCGTTTTCACACTTCTGTACCTCTTGCCTGATGGGAGAGGGGAGAGGGGAGAAGGGGGAGTGACCGGGTTGAGGCTGGTATATGATTATGCGGCTGGCCTTGCCGAGGCAGCGTGAGGTGTAGATGGAAGGGAGGTTGGTCGATGGAAGGGAGGTTGGTTTGCTTGATGGTCTGGGCTGCGTCCACAATTCTCTGCAATTTCTTGCAGTTATGGCAGAGTTTTTACTTGGGGCTACGATGTTGGGGGGGACCACATTAGCCCAGCCACTGGGCTTCAGAACGTGTGTCGTAAAAGTAGAGCGCCTTGTTCTGTAAAAAGAAAACAAAATATCACGTTAATCACTCCGGTTGGCAAGTACACAAGAAGATAACGAATGTACAAGCAAGGATCTGCAGATGCTGGTTTACACAAAAGGACATAAAGTGCTGGAGTAACTCAGCGGGTCAGGCAGCATCTCTGGAGAACATGGATTGGTGATGTCATGGGTCTCTGGAGAACATGGATAGGTGATGTCATGGGTCATGACCCTTCCTCAGTGGGGGGGGGATAAAGGGGAGGGGGAAGTTCTAATATTGTAGTATTCAATGTTCATACAAGCTACCCAATATGAGATTCCTCCAAAATGGTTCCCAAAAATATTTTACCACCATCAGAGACTGCAGATGGAGTCACGTTAGTAAACAGGACCTCTGATGTTGCGGCAATTAGAGTCATACAGTTTGTGTTGGCCTCACTCTGGCAATGCAGGAGGCCCAGGACACCAATGTCAATGTGGATATGCACAGAATGTTGGACTAACTCAGCGGGACAGGCAGCATCTCTGGAGAGAAGGAATGGGTGATAGAGTCTTCAGTCTCAAGAAGGGTCTCAACCCGAAACGTCGCCCATTCCTTCTCTTCAGAGATACTGCCTGTCCCGCTGAGTTACTCCAGCATTTTGTGTCTTATCTTCGGTGTAAACTAGCATCTGCAGTTCCTTCCGACACACAAGGTTAGTGTGGGAATGGGAAGGTGAGTTAAAACGGTTCGCAACCTGTAGATCCAGTAGGCCTTGGCGGATTGAGCGCTTTGTTTTGCTAATGTACAGGAGGGACACAATGGGAACAGCGGATACAGTAGATGAGGTTGGAGGAGGTGCCCGTGAATGTATTAGGTAACTAGAATATTCACTTAATGCAAAGAGAACAAAGAAAAACACAAAGTGACAATAGACGATAGGTGCAGGAGTAGGCCATTCGGCCTTACAAGCCAGCACCGCCATTCAATGTGATCATGGCTGATCATCCCCATTCAGTACCCCGTTCCTGCCTTCTCCCCATATCCCCTGACTCCACAATTTTTAAGAGCCCTATCTAGCTCTCTCTTGAAAGCATCCAGAGAACCTGCCTCCACCGCCCTCTGAGGCAGAGAATTCCACAGACTCACAACTCTCTGTGAGAAAAAGTGTTTCCTCGTCTCTGTTCTAAATGGCTTACTCCTTATTCTGAAACTGTGGCCCCTGGTTCTGGACTCCCCCAACATCGGGAAAATATTTCCTGCCTCTAGCGTGTCCAAACCCTCAATAATCTTATATGTTTCAATAAGATACCCTTTCATCCTTCTAAACTCCAGAGTATACAAGCCCAGCCGTTCCATTCTCTCAGCATATGACAGTCCCACCATCCCGGGAATTAACCTTGTAAACCTACGCTGCACTCTATCAGAAGCAAGAATGTCCTTCCTCAAATTAGGGGACCAAAACTGCACACAATACTCCAGGTGTGGTCTCACTGGGGCCCTGTACAACTGCAGAAAGTGCTGGAATAACTCAGCGGGTCAGGCAGCATCTCTGGAGAACATGGATAGGTGACGTCTCAGGTCGAGAACCTTCTTCATACTCTTCTTGAGATGCTGCCTGACCCGTTGAGTTACTCCAACACTTAGTAAGGTTTTCCCGTAAACTGGCATCTGCCGTTCATTGTGTCTCCATTTTATCGTAATGGGGATGGCGTACAAATGGTGGAAATTCTCCCAGTACAGAGCTGTGGTGAGATCTCACCTGGAGTAAAGTGTTCAGTTTTGTTCACCTTTTCTAAGAAGAGATGTACAGGCAGCCTTGGGTTACGAACAGATGACTAATGGGCAATAGACAATAGACAATAGGTGCAGGAGTAGGCCATTCGGTCCTTTGAGCCAGCACCGCCATTCAATGTGATCATGGCTGATCATCCCCAATCAGTACTCCGTTCCTGCCTTCTCCCCATATCCCCTGATTCCACTATTTTTAAGAGCCCTATCTAGCTGTCTCTTGAAAGCATCCAGAGAACCTGCCTCCACTGCCCTCTGAGGATGAGAATTCCACAGACTCACAACTCTCTGTGAGAAAAAGTGTTTCCTCGTCTCCATTCTAAATGGCTTACTCCTTATTCTTAAAATATGGCCCATGGTTCTGGACTCCCCCAACATCGGGAACATGTTTCCTGCCTCTAGCGTGTCCAAACCCTTAACAATCATATATGTTTCAATAAGATCCACTCTCATCCTTCTAAACTCCAAAGTGTACAAGCCCAGCTGCTCCATTCTCTCAGCTTATGACAGTCCCGCCATCCTGGGAATTAACCTTGTAAACCTACGCTGCACTCCCTCATGGACATCCATTATATTATTCAATTCAGGTCCGACATCGATACATAAATTTGAAATTACAAGCAGCAGAAATAGGGTCAGGCAGAATCTCTGAAGAAGGGTCTCGACCCAAAACGTCACCTATCCTGCCTGAGCCACTGAGTTACTCCAGCACTTTGTTTTCTTTATGCCATTTCCTGCCCCATCCCTTCCCCTCACCTCCCACCACCAGCTTTCTCCCCTCTTCTCCACCAGTCAATTGTTCAATTGGTTTAATGGTTCAAATGCTCAAAGGTTCTTTATTATCACGTGTACCGAGGTACAGTCAAATTATTATTATGCATACAGATCAGTAAAAGTATTGGCATACATATGTACTGTACAATCCCTGATTAAGTTACCCCTGTGTGGCACGGTGGCACAGCGGTAGAGCTGCTGCCTCACAGCCCCAGAGTGCTGGGTTCGATCCTGACTACGGGTGCTGTCTGTACAGAGTTTGTACGTTCTCCCCGTGACCTGCGTGGGTTTCCTCCCACATTCCGAGATCTTCGGTTTCCTCCCACACTCCAAACATAATAATAATAATAATGGATGGGATTTATATAGCGCCTTTCTAATACTCAAGGCGCTTTACATCGCATTATTCATTCACTCCTCAGTCACACTCGGTGGTGGTAAGCTACTTCTGTAGCCACAGCTGCCCTGGGGCAGACTGACGGAAGCGTGGCTGCCAATCTGCGCCTACGGCCCCTCCGACCACCACCAGTCACTCACACACATTCACACACAGGCAAAGGTGGGTGAAGTGTCTTGCCCAAGGACACAACGACAGTATGCACTCCAAGCGGGATTCGAACCAGCTACCTTCCGGTTGCCAGCCGAACACTTAGCCCATTGTGCCATCTGTCGTCCCAAACATGTACAGGTTCGTAGGTTAATTGGCTTGGAATATATGTTAAATGTAAATTTGCCCCTAGTGTGTGTAGGGTAGTGATAATGTGTGGGAATCGCTGGTCGGTGGGGACTCGATGGGCTGAAGGGCCTGTTTCCGTCCTGTATCTCCAAACTAAACTAAACTAAAAGAACAGAACGTACAGAAACAGTCCACTGAGTCCATATGCAAGGTTTTGGAGTCATTTCAAGAGAGAGCTAGAAAGGGCTCTTAAAGATAGCGGAGTCAGGGGATATGGGGAGAAGGCAGCTACGGGGTACTGATTGGGGATAATCAGCCATGATCACATTGAATGGCGGTGCTGGCTCGAAGGGCCGAGTGGCCTACTCCTGCACCTATTGTCCATTGTCTATTGTCAAAGCCCCCATAAAGACCCGTTGCAGATGTCACCAGCATCTGGATTGGGTCCCAACCAGAAACAAATCTGTCCATCTTCCTCCGTGGTTGCTGCCTGGCCTGTTGAGTCCGTCCAGCTTTTGGCTTTTGCTCACCTCTCTCTATCCAATGTCTTTCTCAACTTACTTTACTGCAGAACGAACACCCCTATCTTCCCCGATCGTGGCTGGAATCCATCTTTCCTGGAACTGCTCCAATTGCTTCCGGGTTTTTTTTTTAACCAGTGCATCCTCTTTGACTTGGCCATAAGGAGTTTATCGACTGCACTGCTGAGACTCGCTGCTCGCACAGATGCGAGCACTTGGAACGAGGCAAGAGGCAGGAGTCAGCACTTTCAGCAGAGGAACTAAGTTCAACGGAAGTGGCTGACTATCAAAAACAGTGAATAGAGGAAGCACTTCACAATTTATAACAGGAGATGTATCCAACAAGATTAACAGATAATGAGCAATCAAAACACTGTGGTTGCTGGAAGTCCGAAATACAAGCACAACTCCGGAAATTCTTAAAAAGGCACAAAGTGCTGGAATAACTCAGCGGGTCAGGCAGCATCTCTGCAGAACATGGATACACACAAAATGCTGGAGTAACTCAGGGGGACTCCACACTCAGAAGTTCATAAGGTCAGAGGTGATAGGAGCAGAATTACACCATTCGGCCCATCAAGTCTACTCCGCCATTCAGTCACGGCTGATCTATCTCTCCTAACCCCATTCTCCTGCCTTCTCCCCACAATCCCTGACACCCGTACTAATCAAGAATCTATTTATTTCTGCCGTAAAATCCATTCTTACTCCATACTTATACTCCAGCATTTTGTGTCTATCTACGGTGTAAACAAGCACATGCAGTTCCTTCCCACACAGAACATGGATAGTTTGTGTTTTGGGTCAGGACCTTACTACAGACAGACTGAAATAGGATCCCAACCCGAAACGTCACCTATCCTGCTGCCTGACCCGCTGAGTTACAAAGTCAAAAGTCAAAAGACAAAGTATCCTTTATTGTCATTCAGACCTTTCGGCCTGAACGAAATTTCGTTGCCTTGCAGTCATACATATAATAAAATAACAAAACACACAATAAACACAAATTTAACATCCACCACAGTGAGTTCACCAGGCACCTCCTCACTGTGATGGAAGGCAAAAATCTTAAGTTTTTGTCTCTTCCCTCCTTGTTCTCCCTCTGCGCTGAGGCGATCCAGGCCTCCGATGTTGTGACCCCCGCCGGGTGATGGTAAGTCAGTCCCGCGGCTCAACCGTGCTCCGCGAACGGGCCGGTTCAAACTCCGCGGCCCGGGGTGGTCGAAGCTGCCGCTCTCCAGTCCAGCGGACGGAGCTGTTGCCGAGGGAGCTCCGGAAAAACAGGTCACCAACCTGTGACCTGCGAGCTCCCGACGATGTCCTCCACTGGGCCCGCGGCCGAGCCTCCGAATTCGGGTCGCCGCCGCCGGAACACCGCCTCACCCCCGAAGTCGGGTCGCCTCGCGCTGGTAAGTCTTGGCTGGCTCTGCCTCCGGAGCCTCGAGGTCGGTCCCAGTTGGCGGCCGCCAGCTCCGCCATTAGGCCTCAGCGGATACAGAGACGGGGGATACGACAAGAAAAGACGCACCCCGCGAAGGAAGAGACTAAAACAAGTTTCTCCCACCCCCCCCCCCTACTCCAACACATTGTATCTTTTTATGTAAACCAACAACTGCAGTTCCTTGTTTCTACTGGGAATTTTTAATTTTTAGGTTAATAAATGTATGAGGTTTATGTTGAATCACTTCTATGTCGAGTTACATTGAGATTGAGTGGTTTGGTTAGGCCAGAATTCCAGCACTCATAACCACATCTAGACATTCATATCCCAAACACTCAGCTATTAAGCAGGCAGTGGAAGCTCCTCCTGCAGAGAAATATTAATGATCAGTCAGTCAACGGCACAAAAGTAGATTGAGGGAGAATCATAATCATAATCAGACTGTATTAGCCAAGTATGTTTTGCAACATATGCAGAATTTAATTTGCCATACAGACATACCAATAAAAAGCAACAGAACACACAAAAACCATTTTAACATAAACATCCACCACAGTGACTCCTCCACATTCCTCACTGTTCAATCTCTTGCCTTCTTGGTCCTCCAGCGGTGGGGGACCTTCCGTTGACGGGACGATCTTACTCCCGAAGCCGGTGGTGGGCCTTCTCGTCGGGGCGAACATGTTCCTGCATCGGGCGGGGGGGGGGAGTCTCAGCTTCCCCGCGCCGGACGATCTACAGGTCGCGGCTATTCGAACGTCGTGCGGTTTTGCAGCTTCCCGACGTCGGTCTCAACCCGAGACTGCGAGCTCCTTGATGTTAAAGTCCGCAGGCCGCGGTTGGAGCGTCGATCCCAGGCAAGGAATCGGCTCCGATGGTAAGTCCACGACCCCGCGGTGGGGCTCAAAGTCAGTCCCGAACAAGGCTCCACGATGTTAGGCCGCAGAGCGACCGGAGATACGATCCGTAAAACAATCGCAACTCCGGCAGGGTAAGACATTTCTCCCCAACCCCCCACATAAAACAAACCGGAGAACATTAACACAGAGTTTTTTACACACACCAAAAATAACAAAATAAAGACAAAAAGGACAGACAGACTGTAGGCGAGGCAGCCATCGAACCGCCACCCATGTGGGTATAGTCATCTGGGCGGCACGGTGACGCAGCTGTAGAGTTGCTGCCTCACAGCGCCAGAGACCCAGGTTTGATCCCAACCACGGGTGCTGTCTGTACGGAGTTTGTACGTTCTCCCCGTGACCTGCGTAGGTTTTCTCCGAGATCTTCGGTTACCTCCCCCACTCCAAAGACGTACAGGTTTGTAGGTTAATTGGCTTGTTATAAATGTCAATTGTCCCTAGTGTGTGTAGGGTAATGTTAATGTGCGGGGATCGCTGGTCGGTGTGGACTCGGTGGGCCAGAGAGCCTGTTTTTGTGCTGAACCTCTAAACTAAACCAAACTAAATTAGACTGGGCCTTTTTTCAGGTCTTCATTTGTCCACAATCAAGGCCTCATTGATACAACCCACATTAGGTGCCCAACACTAATTGCCTCAGGACTGAACGCTTCCTAAAGTCATCTCACAGTCATTATGTGTTTAGTTTAGAGACACAGTGCAGAAACAGGCCCTTCGGCCCACCGAGTCCGCACCAACCAGCAATCCCTGCACGTCAACAATATCCTACACACACACTAGGGACAATTTAAACATACACCAAGCCAATCAACCTACAAACCTGTACCTCTTTGGACTGTGGGAGGAAACCGAAGATCTCGGAGAAAACGCCTGCATTCACGGGGGTAGAACGTACAAACTCCGTACAGACAGCACCCACTGTCGGGATCAAACACCGGGTCACTGGCGCTGCAAGCGCTGTAAGGCAGCAACTCTACCGCTGTGCCACCATGCCACCCTTCTGGGCATGGACCATATACAACTTAGAAAAGCACAGCACAAGAACAGGCCCTTCAGCCCACAATGTCTGTGCTGAGCAGGATGCCATGACCAACTCTGCACACCAACGGCCGGCATATAATCCATGTCCCTCCATTCTTTGCATAACCATGTGCCTGTCCAAAAGTCTCTCAAACCCGCTTCCACCAGGACCCCCGGCAGCACGATGCGGGCATGACCCACCCACACATCTCCTTTAAACTTTGCTCCTCTCACCTTAAAGCTGTGCCCTACAGTCGTGGCTTTTTTTCCCATCCTTGGAAAAAAGGTTCTGACTGTTACATGAAGGCCAGAGTTCTTCTCCTGAAACAGATGAAACAAGACAAGCGCTGTTACTTCTAGGAGCATTACTGTTGCGCTGTGACTAGGTTTCATTTCTCTTGTTGCTGGTCATTAAACACATTTCAATTCAACAGAGAGACGAGGATGGGGTTTGAAACCTGGTTTGTTATTCCGACCTCTGGATTCCTAGTCTGGAGACTTAACCACCGTACCAGCAGGTTTGGAGCTCAGGAGCAAGCCAGCAAACCTGCCAATTCCCAGGGTTTCGAGTGGGCAGAGAAAATGCTGACTCTGACGGACTTATAAGGCCCGGGGATGTTGTGTTAGCCACTGCCACGCATTATGGAAGTCGAAAAATTCCAAGGAAAATTACGGGAAAGCAAACCCAAGCAAGGAGGTAGACAAAAATGCTGGAGAAACTCAGCGGGTGAGGCAGCATCTATGGAGCGAAGGAAATAGGCAACGTTTCGGCACGAAACGTTGCCTATTTCCTTCGCTCCATAGATGCTGCCTCGCCCGCTGAGTTTCTCCAGCATTTTTGTCTACCTTCGGTTTCCCAGCATCTGCAGTTCCTTCGTAAACATTGACCCAAGCACGTTTGCTCCTGACGCCGAGATCAATTGAGATAAGCCCCCTCTATTTCAGGAAGAGGAACAGATTGATCTTCAGCCTATTCACTGTACAGAACATGCAGTCTTACGGTGAGCAGACTGCCCTAGCTGTCTGAACAAAAGGCGTCTTGAAAGAGGCCCATCTGATTATAATTGAGAAGTGGCGTCAGCCAGTGGAAGCAACTGAAAGAATGCATGTGGGAATGATTACCAAGGAACTTCCTTGTTAGAAATGAAATTGAACTTTCTAATGTCGTTATGTACAAGCCCAAGCCTAATAACAGAGTACCAATGGTGCTTCTCTGAAAACCCCTGAGAATGCCTCTTAAAAGATCCTGGTGAGTGCAGGAAAGGCTGTGCCTGGGAGCTGGACACCTAATGGGAACGTCAGCTGGGGAACTGGGAATATTACCAACACGCACCATGGGAAAGGTTGCATCTCTCCTCTCTCAGAGCGTTGGACTTTTATTTCCTGCTGACGATTCCCCCTCCCCTCCCCCCCCAACCTGACCCCCCCCACCTCCCCACCCACGACTAAATCACGGGATACACACCTTACAGAGAAGTTAGACACAAAGTCACTTAAGGGGTTGGACAGGCTCGATGCAGGAAGATTGTTCCCGATGTTGGGGAAGTCGAGAACAAGGGGTCACAGTTTAAGGATAAGGGGGAAATCTTTTAGGACCGAGATGAGGAAAACATTTTTCACACAGAGAGTGGTGAATCTCTGGAATTCTCTGCCACAGAAGGTAGTTGAGGCCAGTTCATTGGCTATAATTAAGAGGGAGTTAGATGTGGCCCTTGTGGCTAAAGGGATCAGGGGGTATGGAGACAAGGCAGGTACAGGATATTGAGTTGGATGATCAGCCATGATCATATTGAATGGCGGTGCAGCCTCAAAGGGCCGAATGGCCTACTCCTGCACCTATTTTCTATGTTTCTATGTTTCTAAGTCCTGGGGTAACTCAGCGGGTCAGGCTGCATCTCTGGAGGGAAAACAAAAAATGGGTGATGGGGGATCCATGTGTACACGTGATAGATGTGGCCCGCCATCTATCACAGACATGCGTCCGGCCCCTATGCAGAACAAGGTTGCCCACTCCTGCGCTAAACTATACACACCTTACAGAGAAGATAGACACAAAGTCCTGGGGTAACTCAGCGGGTCAGGCAGCATCTCTGGAGGGAAAACAAAAAATGGGTGATGTTTTGGATCAAGACCCAAAACGTCACCTTTTCCTTCGCTCCATAGATGCTGCCTCACCCGCTGAGTTTCTCCAGCATTTTTATCTACCTTCGATTTTTCCAGCATCTGCAGTTCTTTCTTAAACACTTACAGATCCCTGGTAACCACACAGAATGCACTACAAGCATCTGAATGTCTCTCGAACGGCTGTATTTTCTTCATAAATGCTTCCATTTGTGAGCAATTTGTATCTCTGGCCAAACGTGAACAATAAGGTGTTGATTCTGGATGTTTTCAGCCATGATCGTATTGAATGGCGGTGCTGGCTCGAAGGGCCGAATGGCCTACTCCTGCACCTATTTTCTATGTTTCTCAATGGATGCTGAAAATTGACACTGGGCCAGCTGAAGGGAAATGTTCTCCACAGATAGACACAATGTGCTGGAGTTACTCAGCGGGTCAGGCGGCACCTCTGGAGAAAAACGTCACCCGCCCATTTTTCTCCAGAGATGCTGCCTGACCCGCTGAGTAACTCCAGCACTTTGTGCCTATCTTTGGTACAAGATACAAGATATATTTATTTGTCACATGTGCCAGTATGGAAATGTGATCACCATACAGTCATACAATTAAAATAAAGAACACAACATGATAGAGTTCAACATAAAACATCCCCACACAGCAGAATCAATAGTTTCCCACCGTGAGGGAAGGCACCCATGTCGGTCATCTTCCTCGATGTTCACCCGTGGTGTCGGGGCCTCCGGAGCCCTCCGCAGTCGGGAGCTCCGTGATGGAGCAGCGGGCCCAACGCGATCCAGGAAGGCATCGCCCGCTCCACGGTGAATCCAGCGCCGCGCCGCCGCTGCCGAAGTTCTGGTCCGGTCCCCGGTCTCCGGTGGGAAAGGCCGCTCCGATCCAGTTGGTAGGCCACGAGGTGGGGGGGGGAGGACGCGACTCAGAGAAATAGTCGCATCCCAGCCAGGAAGCGACTGGGATGCGGTTTCCACCTTACCCCTCCCCCCTCCCCCACATAGAAAAACTAAACAATCCCCAAACTAAACTATTTAGACAAACAAAAATTTTAAAAAAGATAGAAAAAAAACAGAGGCGCCTTCAATGCAGCGCCCCTAGTGGAGATCAGTGGAACCAGCATCTGCAGTTCTATGTTCGAGGCGGGGTTGGATTCACGGGAGGTGGTCTTGGTGTGGAGGGGCTCCTCAAACTGTGGAGCATCCTGGACAATACAGCTCACTGGTCAACCTGAGGAGCACCTTCAGCAACAGACTGGTTCCACCAAGATGCAGCACAGAACGCCACAGGAGATCCTTCTTCCCTGTGGCTATCAAACTGTACAACTGCCCCCCCCCCCCCTTCTGTCGTGGGGTAGACTGAGTGACTCCCCTACCCTCCCAAATCTTTGCACATCCCCCAGGCCTTTCCACTCGTTACTTAAATTTCATGTTTCATGTATTTTGTGTTTTATGAATGTTGGCAGATCAATTTCCCTCCTGGGATAAACAAAGTTCTGTCGCATCGTATCGTATCGTATAGTTTCCGCAAAAATGTTCTCCAAATTATTCTCTTGCTTTTGGGAGAAGGGAAGAAACGTATTTCATCTGGCTCTGCAGAGGGGAGCAGAGAGGATCGTTGGCGTCCCCCTACCCTCGGTACAAGAACTGTTCCAGAGCCGCTGTCTGAAAAAAGCTCTGAGAATAGCTAAGGACAGATTGCACCCCCTCCACACACACCTGGATCTCCTGCCATCAGGCAAGAGATACCGTAGCATCAAAGCCCGGACAACCAGACTGCTAAACAGCTTCCTGCCACAGGCTGTGAGGCTGCTAAACAGTCACTCCACCTGATTCTGCTGCTTTGCACTGACATTTTAATAACTCTGGCACTGGCCACTCAAATCAGCTGCCCTGGACATTTTAATGACTGTTTTTACTGTATTTTAAGGTTGCTGTTTTACCTGCTTTTAACTATTTATACTGTTTCATCAGGGACTGGATTGTTTTTACTGTTATTATGTGTGAAATGTTTTAAGTTTCATGTGCGATGCTCCGGTATTCCCTGGGAAACGTCTTCTCATTTTGCACTGTACAACTGTTGCTTTGCAAGATGACAATAAAGGTTGATTGATTGATTGATTCATAAATCAGTCTCCTGGGCCAACGAGGTGCCCCAAAATGGCTTCTTAACCAATAAAGTACTTTCAGAGACTGCAGTTGCTCTGTCCGCCAAGGCCTGCTGGATCTCCCGGCTGAAAGAAATCGTAACAGGTAAAACTATGAAAAAGACGAGGCTTTGGCCCATGTGATCAAATATTTTAACCCCCCCCTCCCATTCCCACACTGACCATTCTGACCTGGGCCTCCTCCATTGCCAGAGTGAGGCCATACTTTCAAGAGAGAGCTAGATAGGGCTCTTAAAGATAGCGGAGTCAGGGGATATGGGGAGAAGGCAGGATGTGATGGTGGAATGGGACAAGGCAGAATATTAAATTGGGGATGATCAGCCATGATCACATTGAAAGGCAGTGCTGGCTCGAAGGGCCGAATGGCCTACTCCTGCACCTATTGTCTATTGTCACACGCAAACTGGAGGAACAGCACCTCATATTCTACAACCCAGTGGTGTGAACATTGAATTCTCCACTTTTAGGTAACTACATAACCTTCCGCCTCTCCCTTCTTCCCGCACATATCCCCCCTATTTTCCCCCCAGCCCCTCCCCTGTGTCCCACCTGGACTCCGACCTATTTAGCCCCTCTACCTTCCCGCTCCACTTCCACCTACATTCCTTCCTCTGGCTTCACAATTTGCAACTCTTCAAGCCTTTAGTCTCACACCTTGTGTCTCTTCATCTCCGGCCTTTGTCCAACCATCGACCCCCCTCTCACCGTATCCACCTTCTACCCACCAGCCTTTGTCCTGCCTTTTTTAGACGCAAAGTGTTGGAGTAACTCAGCGGGTTGGGTAGCATCTCCAGTGGAAAAGGATGGGTGAAGTTTCGAGTCGGGACCCTTCTTCAAAACGTGCCTTTCCTCTCATCGTGCATTCTTACCCTCCCTCCCCCCTCCCCCCCACTCCTGACCCAAAACATCACCTATCCATGTTCTCTAGAGATACTGCCTGACCCGCTGAGTTACTCCAGCACTTTGTGTCTATCTTCGGTGTAAACCAGCATCTGTTGTTGTTTTTAAGGGGATAGAGGAGTAGAATTAGGCCATTCGGCCCATCCAGTCTACGCCACCATTCCAATCATGGCTGATCTCTGCCTCCTAATCCCATTTTTCTGCCTTCTCCCCATCACTCTTGATACCCGCTCTAATCAAGAATTTGTCTATCTCTGCCTTAAAAATATCCACTTGGGGATGATCAGCCATGCTCACATTGAATGGTGATGCTGGCTCGAAGGGCCGAATGGCCTACTCCTGCACCTATTGTCTATTGTCTATAACATCCACTGATTAAGACCTCAAAATTGGACAGGGAATAGATGTTATCTTGTCTGCTCTTCTTCGAAATAGCTCCATTCATTGACTCATCTTCTGCTGCCTAGATCATGTTGGCTGGTCCTCAGAGAGTGCCGGGGCTGCAGATAATGAATGGGAAGTGTGATGGTGGAATGGGACAAGGCACTGCCCTGTAGCCTGGACTACCAATCCAAGCACACACACAGATTGGTAGATGGACACAAAATGCTGGAGTAACTCAGTGGGCTCTGGAGAGAAGGTATGGGCGGCTTTTCATCCCATTAACTGGCCCTTTGTAAAACTGCCCCTTGTGTGTAGGGAGTGGATGGGAAAGAGGGATAGCATAGAACTAAAGTGAACGGGTCGGCATGGACTCAAGTGGGCTGAAGGGCCTGTACCTCTAAACAAAATACTTTTATAGTAAGCCAGCATCTACGGTTCCTTGTCCCGATACGCTAAACCAGGGGTCGGCAACCTACGGCCCCAGGGCCGAATGCGGCCTGTAACCCCAAATCACCGGCCCGAATGCGGATTTTTTTTCCCGTAGTCATCCGGCCCGCCGACACCGAATGCCGATCTCTGTCTGTACCGCATCCTGCGCAAAGCAACCGGCACGGCCGCGCAACTTCTGTGAACACGTGAGTTTGATACCTGCCTGCCGGGGCGGGATGGGGGTGGGATCCATGTGTACACGTGATAGATGTGGCCCGCCATCTATCACAGACATGTGTCCGGCCCCTATGCAGAACAAGGTTGCCCACTCCTGCGCTAAACTATACACACCTTACAGAGAAGATAGACCTGGGGTAACTCAGCGGGTCAGGCAGCATCTCTGGAGGGAAAAAAAAAATGGGTGATGTTTTGGATCAAGACCCAAAACGTCACCTTTTCCTTCGCTCCATAGCTGCTGCTTCAACGGCTGAGTTTCTCCAGCATTTTTATCTACCTTCGATTTTTCCAGCATCTGCAGTTCTTCTTCTTTCGTGTGGCGTGCACAGCCTAAAGTTGTTGGACAACTTGTTCTATTTGATCTTCCGTTTGTGCACGTCGAGTTGATTGCATTAGTCGAAACAGGGCAGACCATGTGAAGGTTGCAATCTTCCACCCCAGCATCTGCAGTTCTTTCTTAAACACTTACAGATCCCTGGTAACCACACAGAATGCACTACAAGTATCTGAATGTCTCTCGAATGGCTGTATTTTCTTCATAAATGGTTCCATTTGTGAGCAATTTGTGAGTAACTGGCCAAACATGAACAATAGGGAGAAGTTCCCACATTAGTAGAAGATGCTGGAGTAACTCAGCGGGACAGGCAGCATCTCTGGAGAGAAGGAATGGGTGATGTTTCGGGTCGAGGCACTTCTGGTTTGCAGGCTCTCAGCTCACTGACAGGTAATATTGAAGCACGGCTCCCTGGCCAGATGAATTGAACAGGAGCCGACCAGATAATTAATACATGTGCTTGAGTACAAAGTGGGTTTTGACCTGCGTTAAGACATCACCCAATCTGCTGTTAAATTGCATTAACCTATTAGCAACACAGTGCTGCAGGAAAGACAGCCAGATACAGACATCATATAATCCAATTATCATTTGAAAAATCACCGGGCTGGAATCATCCTGATCCAACCTCCCTCCGAGGTTTTCCTGATATGCTTGTGTGACGCATTTGAATTCCATTCGGTGCCAGCCAACCAAAGAATAATACATTCATTGTATACTGTGGCAGTCAGGCTCTCTTAATGCTGAACAGGGCAAATCATAGCTTCCCAACTCATTCAACCCATGTCAAGGTCTTCACTGCCTCTCTCTCAGCTGTGTGATGCTGGCTCTAACCACCTCCTCCAACCCCCCATCCACTCCAAGGTTCACTTTCACCTCCTCCAACCTCATCTACTGCCTACGCTGTTCCAGGTTTGGACTCCTATCTATCGGAGAGACCAAGCGAGAGACAGGCTCAGCGATCGTTCCGCTGAACACCTCCTCTCAGTCCACCGAGGCCTATGTCATCTCCCAGTTGCTCAACACTTTAACTCCCACTCCCATTCTCACACTGACCTTTCTGTCCTGGGCCTCCTCCATTGTCAGAGTGAGGCCCAGCGCAAATTGGAGGAACAGCACCTCATATTTCGTTTGGGCAGCGGTATGAACATTGACTTCTCTAACTTCAAGTAACACTTGCTTTCCCTCTCTCTCCATCCCACCCCCATCCTAGTTGTCCGACTAGTTTGACTGTCCTTCTGCTTAAATTTTACTGATTGTATGCCTCAATGTCAGCTTCCCCCCAGCTAACAAAACATTTTCCGTGAACCTCGTTCCTTTTGATCTCGTTTTCACGCCTTACCCTTCCATATCTCTATGTCTCACTCTCCCCTGACTCGCAGTTTGAAGAAGGGTCTCAACCCGAAACGTCACCCATTCCTTCTCTCCAGAGATGCTGCCTGTCCCGCTGAGTTACTCCAGCATTGTGTGTCTATCCAAGCAGAAGCGCCTAGGTTAAGGTGGAAAAAGCCGGCGAGACACAGCAAGTCAGGTGGTGTCCGTGGGGTGAGAAGCAGGGTCAACGTTTCAGGACAAGAGCCCTCCATCGAGGGCAGCACAGTGACGCAGCTGGTCGAGCTGCTGCCTCACAACGCCAGAGACCCGGGTTCGACCCTGACCTCGGGTGCTGTCTATGTGGAGTTTACAGGTTCTCCCAGTGACTGCATGGGATCCTGCCACATCCCAAAGACATGCAGATTTTGGGCCTCTGTAGGGAGTGGATGTGAATGTAAGGCAACATGGAATTACTACACAATATTCAAAAGACATTTGGACAGGTATATGGATAGGAAAGGTTTATAGCGATATGGGCCAACCACGGGCAGGTGGGACTAGCATTGATGTGGCATCTTGGTCAACATGAGCAAGTTGGGCCGAATGGCCTGTTTTCATGCTGTATGACGATGACTTTAATTAGTGTGAACGGGTGATCGATGGTCAGCGTGGACTCGGTGGGCCGAAGGGCCTGTTTCCATGCTGTAGTGGCGGCGGAAGTGGCGGCGCTGCCCTGGCAGCAGCGGCTCACCTGCAGTCCGTTTGTTTTTGCTTTTTTTGTGTTGTTTATTTCGTTTTGGCTAGTCCAGTTTTTGTTTTTTTAGTTTGTGTTTTGGGGGGGGGGTTGAAACGGGTCTTGCTGTCTCTCCCTGCGGGGGAATGCGACTTTTTTGTCGTATTCCCCTTCACTGCCTCCGTCTGCGCTGAGGCCTAATGGCGGAGCTGGCGACCTCGAGGCTCAGGAGGCAGAGCCCGCCAGGACTCGCACTGGGCTCGCTCCCGTGATGACGGCCCGGCTCGGGGCTGGAACAGTGCTTCCGTGAGGGGCTGTGACGCTCCCGTGAGGGCGGCCTGGCCCGAGGAAGGAATGGTGCTCCCGTCGGAGTGGCCGAGCTCGGGGAGGTGCGGCGCTCCCAGCCCGAGGGAGGAGCGGCACCCATGTCTGGGCTGCCCGGCCCGAGGGAGGAGCGGCGCCCATGTCGGGGCGGCCCAGCCCGAGGGAGGAGCGGCGCCCATGTCTGGGCTGCCCGGCCCGAGGGAGGAGCGGCGCCCATGTCGGGGCGGCCCAGCCCGAGGGAGGAGCGGCGCCCATGTCGGGGCGGCCCAGCCCGAGGGAGGAGTGGCGCCCATGTCGGGGCTGCCCAGCCCGAGGGAGGAGCGGCGCCCATGTCGGGGCGGCCCAGCCCGAGGGAGGAGCGGCGCCCATGTCGGGGCGGCCCAGCCCGAGGGAGGAGCGGCGCCCATGTCGGGGCGACCTGGCGCGAGGCTGAGACGGTAACGGTACTCACGTGAGGGCGATCCGGCTCGGGTGCTCCGGTGGCTAGGATGGCGTTCTGGCGGCGGTGACCTGAGTCTGGGGTTCGGCCGCGGGCCAGCGGCTGTGTCAGCAGGACTGGTGGACGGCAGCTTCGACCACCCCGGGGCCTCGGTGTTTGAGCCGCGGGATTGTTTGCTACATCGCCTGGTGGGGTATCGCCTCAGCGCAGAAGGAGAAGAGGAGGGAAGAGACTGCAGACCTAAGACTTTTGCCTCCATCACAGTGAGAAGGTGCTATGTGGACTCACTGTGGTGGATGTTAATATGTGTTATTGTTGTTTTTTTATTGTATTGTATGTATGTATGACTGCAGGCACGAAATTTTGTTCAGACTTCGGTCTGAATGACAATAAAGGAAACCCTGTAACCCCCTGTGTCTCTGAACTCAAGTGCCAACACTCATATTTGTTTTTTTAGTTTAGTGATACAGCGCGGAAACAGGCCCTTCGGCCCACCGAGTCAGCGCCACCCAGCGATCCCCGCACACTAACACTATCCTACACACACCAGGGACAATTTACAATTTTACCGAAGCCAATTAACCTACAAACCTGTGTTCAAAAGGGAACTGCAGAACCTGTCGGCTTTGGAGTGACCAGTTGAGTTACTCCAGCACGTTGTGTCCATCTGAGGGACAGGCCAAAGTCTGGTAGGTAAAAGGTTAATACAGGTTGGGGAAGGAAGGAGGGTTGATAGGCAGGTGCCTGGACAAGGCCAGAGACAAAGAGACAAAAGGTGTGAGGCAAAAGGATGGAAAAGTTGCGGGTTGTGAAGCTAGAGGAAGGAATGTAGATGGAAGGGGAGGGGAGAAATTGGTTCAAGTCCAGGTGGGACACAGGGGAGAGATGAGGGGAGGGGAGGTAAGCTGGGGAGGGGAGGGGGGGAGGGGGTTGTGTGCGGGGGGCGAAGAGAGAAGGGAAAGGTTAATTAGTTATCTAAAATTGGAGGAATTCAATGTTCAAGCCGCTGGTTTGTAAGCTGCCCAAGTTGAATATGAGGTGCTGGTCCTCCAGTTTGCATGTGGCCTCACCCTGGCAATGGATGAGGCCCAGTTCAGTGTGGGAATGGGCAGGGCAGATACAATGGTTTGGCAACCGGGAGATCCAGCAGGACTAGGCATGCCGAGCGCAGGTGTTTGTCAAGACAGTTGTCGAGTCTACTCTTGGTCTCGCCGATGTACAGGAGGCCACATGGGGAACATCGAGTGCAGTAGATGAGGTTAGAGGAAGTGCACGTGGACCTCTGTCTCACCCGGAGGGATTGCTGGGGTCCCTGGATGGAGGAGAGAGAGGAGGTGTAGGGACGGGTGTTTCTAGTTTAGATCGGTCTTATTTAGAGATACAGCACGGAAACAGGCCCTTCGGCCCACCGAGTCCGCACCGACCAACGATCCCCGCACACTAACGCTATCCCACAACAGGGATAATTTTACATTTATACATTTACACCAAGTCAATTAACCTACCGACCTGAACGTCTATGGGGTGTGGGAGGAAACCCACGCAGCTCACGGGCAGAGCGTACAAACTCCGTACAGACAGCACCCGTAGTCAGGATCGAACCCAGGTCTCCGGCGCTGTGAGGCAGCAACTCTACCGCTGTGCCACCGTGTCGCCCCTAGGTGGAGGTGATGGAGAAGGTATAGAAACTAGTGTTCCTGGATGGAGATGAGGGTGGAAGTATAAGGACAGGTGTACCTGGATGGAGATGAGGGTGGAGGTATACGGACAGGTGTACCTGGATGGAGATGAGGGTGGAGGTATACGGACAGGTGTACCTGGATGCAGGTGAGGGTGGAGGTATAGGGACAGGTGTACGTGGATGGAGGTAAGGATGGAGGCATACGGACAGGTGTACCTGGATGGGGGTGAGGGTGGAGTTATAGGGACAGGTGTACCTGGATGCAGGTGAGGGAGGAGGCTTGGGGACAGGTGTACCTGGATGCAGGTGAGGGAGGAGGTATAGGGACAGGTTACGTGGATGGAGGTGAGGATGGAGGCATACGGACAGGTGTACCTGGATGGGGGTGAGGGTGGAGTTATAGGGACAGGTGTACCTGGATGCAGGTGAGGGTGGAGGTATAGGGGCAGGCTACGTGGATGGAGGTAAGGATGGAGGCATACGGACAGGTGTACCTGGATGGGGGTGAGGGTGGAGTTATAGGGACAGGTGTACCTGGATGGGGGTGAGGGTGGAGGTATAGGGACAGGTGTACCTGGATGCAGGTGAGGGAGGAGGCGTGGGGACAGGTGTACCTGGATGGAGGTGAGTCAAGTCAAGTCAAGTGAGTTTATTGTCATGTGTCCCTGTATAGGACAATGAAATTCTTGCTTTGCTTAAGCACACAGAAAAATAGTAAGGCATTTACTACAGTACAGATAAATGTGTCCATATACCATGATATAAATATATACACACATGAATAAATAAACTGCAAATAAAGTGCAAATAACAGAAAGTGGTTGTTAATAATCAGAGTTTTGTCCGAGCCAGGTTTAATAGCCTGATGGCTATGGGGAAGTAGCTATTCCTGAACCTGGTTGTTGCAGTCTTCAGGCTCCTGTACCTTCTACCTGAAGGTAGCAGGGAGATGAGTGTGTGGCCAGGATGGTGTGGGTCTTTGATGATACTGCCAGCCTTTTTGAGGCAGCGATTGCGATAAATCCCCTCGATGGAAGGAAGGTCAGAGCCGATGATGGACTGGGCAGTGTTTACTACTTTTTGTAGTCTTTTCCTCACCAGGGCGCT
Source organism: Amblyraja radiata (assembly GCF_010909765.2). NCBI lineage: Eukaryota > Metazoa > Chordata > Chondrichthyes > Rajiformes > Rajidae > Amblyraja > Amblyraja radiata. Next base: position 5,372,931 of record NC_045994.1, on the reverse strand, counting down.
CAAATTGCCGAACCAAGCCACGGTGCAACCGGTCAGCATGCTCTCGACTGTGCACCTGTAGAAGTTAGAGAGAGTCTTCCTTGACAATCCGACTCTCCGTAATCTTCTCAGGAAGTAGAGGCGCTGATGTGCTTTTTTGATGATTGCATTAGTGTTCTCGGACCAGGAAAGATCTTCAGAGATGTGCACGCCCAGGAATTTGAAGCTCTTGACCCTTTCAACCATCGACCCGTTGATATAAATGGGGCTGTGGGTCCCCCTCCTACTCCTTCCAAAGTCCACAATGGTGTTGAGGGCCAGGTTATTGCGCTGGCACCATATGGACAGTTGCTCGATCTCTCTTCTATATTCTGACTCATCAGGGTGGAGGTATAGGGACAAGTGTCAAGGCAACAATTGCTTTAAAAACTGCTCATTAAAGAAAGAAGAAGAAGAAAACAAATTGAATGAGAAAGGTCGAGTCACATCCGTAGAGATTAAAAAACGAATCTGGTTACATCGAACAGTTCGATTCAGTGTTGAACCCTGAGGGTCACATTATGCCCAGATGGATGACACAGTGTTGATGCACAGCCCTGCGCTGGTCATTGATGGAGGCTGGGGACCGAGAGGGACAGGGATGGAGCATGGAAGTGGCAGGAGGACTGGAAACTCAGAGAAGCCCTCGCAGACTGAACACAGGTGGTCAGCAAGGCAGCGTTTAGTTCAGAGCCACAGAGTCACACAGTGTGAAAACAGGTCCTTCAGCCCAACATGCCCACACCGACCAACATGCTCTCGACTGTGCACCTGTAGATGTTAGAGAGAGTCTTCCTCTACACTAGTCCCACCTGGCTACATCCCTCTAAATCTATGCCATCCATATACCTGTCCAAATGTCTCTTAAATGTTATAATAGTACCAGCCTCAACTACAGCTCGTTCCATACACTTGTGTAAAAAAGTTACCCCTCAGATTCCTATGAAATCTTTCCCCCCCCTCACCTTAAACCTATGGCTTCTGGTTCTAGATTCCCCTACTCTGGGCAAAAGACCATGCATTTACCTGATCTATTCCTCTCATGATCATGCACAACTTGATAAAATCACCCATCATCCTCCTGCGCTCCAAGGAATAAAGGAATAAAGTTTCTCCTTCCTGTCTTTGGCAAGGTGTTTCTGAGTCATAAGGTCATAAGTGATAGGGGCAGAATTAGGCCATTCGCCCCATCAAGTCTACTCTGCCATTTAATCATAGCTGATCTATCTTTCTCTTCTCACCCCATTCTCCTACCTTCACCCCTTAACCTCTGACACCCGTACTAATCAAAATTCTATCGATCTCTGCCTTAAAAATATCCATTGGCTTGGCCTCCACAACCTTCTGTGGCAAATAATAGTAAGATTAAACGAGGAGTTACGATGAGGGATTACGTGAAGAATCCGTCCAGCACGCATGCGCGACATACTTCAAAGCAGCGGTGTGGAATCACAGAAAACAACACAGTAATTGAAATAAACATAGTAAAGATAAGGAGAACTAAGTTACCAGTTGATCTCTATAATTGAGGGCGGGAGCGGAGGGCAGGTAATCCCTCATCGTAACTCCTCATAAAATACAGATCAAACTTCAAACTGGTAAGTTCTTGTTTAATCTTATTATTTTACTTCGGAATCACGTGACTACGTGAAGATTTTAAAGCTCTGTGATTTCAAACCGTGTAACAGTCCATACTTCACTCGCTGCCGAAGTCATCCAAGGGAGGAAGTATGTTATCGTAATCAAACATGAATCTGTTTGCAAAACAACAATGGTATTATTTGACAATAATAACAAAGAAATTAACGGTCCCCCGGGCTTAAATTATATATTTTTTGCAGCGTCTAAAATTCTCTCTGCAATTGAAACAGGTTTTATAATGGCTAGTTGTAGAATGTAAAAAATTCTTTCCATGGACCATCCTGCTGTTATCAGGGTAGGTCCAATGGCACATCCATACTGTTTAGCCGCCGACGTTGATGCTGCTCTGGTGGAGTGAGATGTGTAATATCGGTATCCACTCCAGCAGCTCCCAATATCTGTTTGAGCCATCTAGAGATGGTTTGGCTCGGTACCCTGACCCAGTGGCTTACTAGTGGCTGACCCATTGTGCTTGTCGTATCCCTTGGGAATTTTAGGTTGTGTTGATATTGTAGAAGGTGAGTCATAACACATAACGATGGTCAGGTGGGTACGCCCGGAATTCCATAATACGTCCTGAAGTTCCTGGTTTACTCTGTTTTACCAGCTCCTGAATGATGAATGTTATTCGGTCTGATGTTATGACCATGTTGTCCAGTCTGAATGGATAAGGCATGGACCCTACGCTGAGTCTAAGCCATCAGCATGGCCGTATACAGGGTAGCTGTCTTCAGAGTAAGGATCTGGCTGGTGGCCATCCCTAGGTAAGTCAGGACAACGTTGACATCCCAGATCTAGGTCTAGGGTTTTGAATAGAAGATACCTCTCTTAATTTGGCCACCAGTGGACGAGGTCCTATGGCCTGTTCCCCTTGGTGTCTGTCTTAGATAGACTGACAGTGCATTTCTAGTGCATAGGATAGTGCTATAGTTCAGACCTTCATTGTGGTGAAGGTTGGCCAGGAACTCCGATACATAGATATGGTGGTTGATAGTAGGTTTCTGTTCTTGAGCAGTATGTTCCCACTTTCTTATACTGGAGAGATATGGAAGTCGGTGAGATGCTGTCGTCGTGTCTATGATCCTATTTGACAGTCCCAGGTTCATCAGAAGGTCTTTTTGGAAATTGCAACCCAGTACTTATTATGTCATGGCATGGGTGACTTACTTCTGATACAGGGTGGATCAGTGAAAACTGGTCCACTGGAAATGGTCATGGGTTTCAATGACCCTGTCAAGGACCACTGGGAACCATGGCTGTGTAGACCAGTCGGTACTACCAACGTTAGAAGTAAAGTTCATCTGTATTTTGCGTAGTACTTAACTGATGAGGCAGAAAAAAGGGGGAAAAACATAGTCATTAGTTCCCCCCCCACCCCCCCCCCCCCCCCCCCCCCCCCCCCCCCCAGTTCAGTGGAAATGTATCTATTGCTGCTGCCTCAAGGTCTGGCTCCCAAGCGACATATATCGGTTTATGGTGATTCAGTCTGAATGCAAAGAAATCGATATCTAGTGTTCCATATTGCTTTGTAATTTCAGCAAATACTTTGGTGTTTAACATGTCTGCCACAGTATTTAGTTTACCTAGTAGGTAAGTTGCTGATAGCAAAATATGTTTGTCGACACACCATTACCAGATTGTATTGATCAAATTGTCATAAGATATCGATTTTATCCCGCCCATGTGGTTAGTATAGGCCACCATTGTGATATGTCAAATTGTAAACAAACATGCATTTTTGAACAATATGCTTTTAACCCATAGAACGCACCCAACATTTCCAACTAGATTTTATGTGCAGTGTCTGTGGTAGTGATGACTCTAGATTAGTCCATCTGCCACCTGTTCTGGATATGGGTTATTGACAAATGATGGAACTGGTACTACGCCAATGTTCTCTTTCCATCATTATAGGTCTGAAATAGGCAATTTCATGGATCAGTCAAAGTGACCTGTATGTTGTTTAACCGCTAGCAGCTTTGCTCTAATGCAGAGGTCCAAGTTAAGTAGCTGATAATGCTGCTACTGTTCACAATTAGTCTTGCCACTTAGTTGAATGGTCAGTTGGTTGTTACCATTTAATTTGTTTTAGTAGCTAATGCTGCTGAATTTGCTAACTCCATGGTTTTGTCTATTTGTTTAATATCATCGAGATATGCCATGACAACATGTTCCTTAAGTGTCAGGGCTGATTTAAATTTCTTAGAAACAGTTTTGGCTCATATTAGCCCATTAATCTATCATTTGTGCTGCCATTGTTACCTCATCCAGGTAACTTTTTAGGTATCTTCGATGATCTTATGGATGGGCATTGAACAGTATGCATCTATTATTCGATGCTTACCATAAAGTATCCTAGGAATCCATTGTTTGGCAGTTGCAAACGTTTCCCATTAACGTGTGTATACCTGACGAAAGTATTCAATGTGGTTAAATCAATGATGGTGCGACATTCACCATTTTATTTGGTTTTAGTAAATCTAACACGAATTCCAAAGGTTCATATTTAGACTTCTTTATGATCCCTTTGTATGTAACTTCTCCAGTTCAGCTTGTCCCTTATGGTGAGAGGGTGAACCCCCTTTGAGGTGCATGCTGAATTGGTGGTAATTTTCCTTAAATTCAACTTATCCTTGAATACTTTTCGGTAAATAACTACCAAGTGTGATAGTTTCATTAACTGGTGTAGTTCCCCCCCCCCCTGTTAGCAGAATTCCCACACCTTAATGTGATGGTGGAAACCAGACTCACCTACCTCCACTGTTGTTTTGGTGGTGTTCATCCTTTGGTTTCTGGTTCCTTGTCTGTCGGGGTGGTGTTGTTGGGGGGTGGCGCATTTTCCATGGGGCCCGCTCTGGGCCCTGTCCTGAAAGACTTGCGGGGATGTCATGTGGGCCCCGACCTTTCACCAGTATCATGAAGTAGACGCATACTGGTGGATGCATGGAGGTACTGCTGTCTGGTTTTGTGTGGTTTGCTCATTCCAGGTCTTGCCCTCATGAGGCCGAATATCTTGGATACTTCGTCCAGTTTTTAGGCTTGATTTGGTAACTTTGCCAGAGAGCAGGATCTTTGGTTCTGAGGTCGGCGTTCTCACAGTCCTGTGAATTTTTTAGGTTGAGGGCAGGTTTTATGACTTCCTTCCAGAGGTTGCGGAACACATACTGTGTTGTCCAGTAGGGTCAGGGTGTTTTGCCATTCTACCCTGCCCCTCTGGAATGAGCATGCGAAATGATAGCCGACGTCAGGGGTATCAATGTTGCAATTTTAAGTTTTTGGGTTTTAAATGCCCTGCTCAATATACCCCCAATAATGGTAGGCACTTTGAGCAAATGCAATTTTGGGGAGGCGTGATAAAGTCCAGCACCTCATGACTACCTGTCTTGGAGAGGTTTTAAAGGACAGGTAGTAAGCTGGCCGCCAGATTAGGCTGTAACGGCCGTCTCGCTCGTGGTGTAGCCATGTAGCGGTATCTCACACCCAGCAGCTCTTCCTGGTCCTGTACCTCAAGCATACTCCCGATGTTGTTCAGCCAGTGACCCCTCTTCTTGACCAGCCCAGCCCTGGTCGCCAACGATCCCCTCTGATGAGGGAGATGCGATGGCCAGTGCTGTTAGTGCACTGGAGCGGGTGTGTTTGTGCTCCCTTGGCGAGCTTGCCCCAGCTCCCGAGGCAAGTCTCGCTGGAGTTTTTACTCCATGACCCTTCTCTAAGGCTTGAAAACAGACACTTTCTCGCTCTCGGGCGGTAGTTTGAAGTGCCGGCTCTGAATGAGCCGGCCTGTCCGTCTTCCGTGTGTCTGTCTCCAGCCCGATGATTGGTCGCCAACTTTGCTCAGGCGGCTGCCTCTGCCATTCTCGGGCGGTGAGTCTCCTTGTCGGAGTATGCGGGATTACCGGCCTGTCTGTGTCTTGATTTGCCTCCAGTCCGCTGCTGTTGGTCAGGCAGCACTAGCGGGCTGGGCTCGGCTCGGTACACGTGTCTGTGGACCGCAGCGTGTGCGGTCCAGGTGCCGCCTCTCGCCCCCCCCCCCCCCCCTCCCCCCACTGACGGAACGCCCCTTCCCTGGAGTCGAACGGGGGCGGTTTTTCCCTGTGCTGCTTTGCTCTTTCCAGCTTTCAATCTGGTGCACAAAGAAGAGCAAAGTTTGTCAATTCGAACTTGTGGGTAAGTACTTACATAGAAACATAGAAACATAGAAATTAGGTGCAGGAGTAGGCCATTCGGCACTTCGAGCCTGCACCGCCATTCAATATGATCATGGCTGATCTTCCAACTCAGTATCCCGTACCTGCCTTCTCTCCATACCCTCTGATCCCCTTAGCCACAAGGGCCACATCTAACTCCCTCTTAAATATAGCCAATGAACTGGCCTCAACTACCCTCTGTGGCAGAGAGTTCCAGAGATTCACCACTCTCTGTGTGAAAAGAGTTCTTCTCATCTCGGTTTTAAAGGATTTCCCCCTTATCCTTAAGCTGTGACCCCTTGTCCTGGACTTCCCCAACATCGAGAACAATCTTCCTGCATCTAGCCTGTCCAACCCCTTAAGAATTTTGTAAGTTTCTATAAGATCCCCTCTCAATCTCCTAAATTCTAGAGGGTATAAACCAAGTCTATCCAGTATTTCTTCATATGAAAGTCCTGACATCCCAGGAATCAGTCTGGTGAACCTTCTCTGCACTCCCTCTATGGCAATAATGTCCTTCCTCAGATTTGGAGACCAAAACTGTACGCAATACTCCAGGTGTGGTCTCACCAAGACCCTGTACAACTGCAGTAGAACCTCCCTGCTCCTATACTCAAATCCTTTTGCTATGAAAGCTAACATACCATTCGCTTTCTTCACTGCCTGCTGCACCTGCATGCCTACTTTCAATGACTGGTGTACCATGACACCCAGGCCTCGTTGCATCTCCCCTTTTCCTAATCGGCCACCATTTAGATAATAGTCTGCTTTCCTGTTTTTGCCACCAAAATGGATAACCTCACATTTATCCACATTATACTGCATCTGCTAACACTGCCCCCCAGCTTAGTGTCATCCGCAAACTTGGAGATATTGCCTTCAATTCCCTCATCCAGATCATTAATATATATTGTAACTAGCTGGGGTCCCAGCACTGAGCCTTGCGGTACCCCACTAGTCACTGCCTGCCATTGTGAAAAGGACCCGTTTACTCCTACTCTTTGTTCAAAAGGGAACTGCAGATGCTGGAAGATCGAAGGTACACAAAATTGCTGGAGAAACTCAGCGGGTGCAGCAGCATCTATGGAGCGATGGAAATAGGCGACGTTTCAGGCCGAAACCCTACTCCTACTCTTTGCTTCCAGTCTGCCAGCCAGTTCTCTATCCACATCAATACTGAACCCCCAATGCCGTGTGCTTTAAGTTTGTATACTAATCTCTTATGTGGGACCTTGTCGAAAGCCTTCTGAAAGTCCAGATACACCACATCCACTGGTTCACCCCTATCCACGCTACTAGTTACATCCTCGAAAAATTCTATAAGATTCGTCAGACATGATTTACCTTTCGTAAATCCATGCTGACTTTGTCCAATGATTTCACCACTTTCCAAATGTGCTGCTATCCCATCTTTAATAACTGACTCTAGCAGTTTCCCCACTACCGACGTTAGACTAACTGGTCTGTAATTCCCCGTTTTCTCTCTCCCTCCCTTCTTAAAAAGTGGGGTTACGTTTGCTACCCGCCAATCCTCAGGAACTACTCCAGAATCTAAAGAGTTTTGAAAGATTATTACTAATGCATCCACTATTTCTGGAGCTACTTCCTTAAGTACTCTGGGATGCAGCCTATCTGGCCCTGGGGATTTATCGGCCTTTAATCCATTCAATTTACCCAACACCACTTCCCGACTAACCTGGATTTCACTCAATTCCTCCAACCCCTGCTATTTCCGGCAGATTATTTATGTCTTCCTTAGTGAAGACGGAACCAAAGTAGTTATTCAATTGGTCCGCCATATCCTTGTTCCCCATGATCAACTCACCTGTTTCTGACTGCAAGGGACCTACATTTGTTTTAACTAATCTCTTTCTTTTCGCATATCTATAAAAACTTTTGCAGTCAGTTTTTATGTTCCCTGCCAGTTTTCTTTCATAATCTATTTTTCCTTTCCTAATTGTAATGTATTGTATTGTATTGTATTGTATTTTAATGACCACACAGCCAGGCTGGTGGAATTTTGGGTTGTCAGCAGCGATACAATAATAAAATAATAAAGAACACACAAAATGTAACACAAACATCCACCACAGCATTCATCACTGTGGTGGAAGGCACAACATTTGGCCAGTCCTCCTCCATTTCCCCCCCGTGGACAGGACCAGAGTCCAGAGTCAGTCCAGGATCGGCTCTTCCTCACCGGAGACCGCGGCTTTAGATTGTTGTAGGCCGCAGGCCGGCGGGCGAGATTTAAAGTCCCCGCCGCAGCCAGAAGCACCGTAGACCGCAGGGCCGGCGGTCGAAGCTCCCCTCCAGGGGTGATGGTAAGTCCATGCCGGACCCGCGGTAGACGTTGGCCGCGGGCCGGCAGTGATGGCTTCTTCTTCCCCCGGGTCCCCACGAGGGATCCCGGGCTGTAGACGCCGCACCAGCTGGAGCTCTGCAGACCGCGACTTCAGGCTGCGACTTCAGGCTGCCTGCTGCCCCGGGCCAGCGAAACGGAGCGCTCCCCTCCAGCGAGCCCCAGTGAGGGCTCACCCGCTCCACAACGAGAGTCCACGCTGCGCCCGCCGCTGGAGCCCCGGGCGCGTCTCCGGGAAAGGCCGCGCCGATCCTTGATGTTAGGCCACGGGGGAGGCGACCTGGAAAAAGTCGCCTCTCCATGGAGGAGGCGACCGAAGCGGTTTCCCCCTTACCCCCCGCCCACACCACCCCCCACACAAGACACACAAAGAAACATTAAATACACACTTTAAAACATACTAAAAAATAAAAAAAAGTTGAAAAAACTGACGCACTGCTGACATGGCTGCTGCCAGAGCAGCGCCCCCTACAATTAAGCCCTTTGTCCTCCTCTGCTGGTCTCTGAATTTCTCCCAGTCCTCTGGTATGCTGCTTTTTCTGGCTAATTTGTACGCATCATCCTTCGCTTTGATACTATCCCTGATTTCCCTTGTTATCCACGGATGCACTACCTTCCCTGATTTATTCTTTTGCCAAACTGGGATGAACAATTTTTGTAGTTCATCCATGCAGTCTTTAAATGTCTTCCATTGCATATCCACCGTCAACCCTTTTAGAATTAATTGCCAGTCAATCTTGGCCAATTCACGTCTCATACCCTCAAAGTTACCTTTCTTTAAGTTCAGAACCATTGTTTCTGAATTAACAATGTCACTCTCCATCCTAATGAAGAACTCAACCATATTATGGTCACTCTTGCCCAAGGGGGCACGTACAACAAGACTGCTAACTAACCCCTCCTCATTACTCAATACCCAGTCTAAAATAGCCTGCTCTCTCGTTGGTTCCTCTACATGTTGAATACCCTTACCTGACGGTCCATTCTTTCAAGCTCATGTCGCGCATGCATGCTGGACGGGTTCTTCACGTAGTCACTCACGTGCCTCCGAAGTAAAATTCCACAGATTCACCACCCTAAAGAAAGTTCTCCTCATCTCCTTCCTGAACGAACGTCCTTTAATTCTGAGGCTATCACCTCTAGTCCTAGACTCTCCCATTAGTGGAAACATCCTCTCCACATCCACTCTATCCAAGCTTTTCACTATTCTGTATGTTTCAATGAGGTCCCCCCTCATTCTTCTAAACTCCAGCGAGTACAGGCCCAGTGCCGACAAACGCTCATCATAGGTTAACCTACTAATTCCTGGGATCATTCTTGGGAACCACCTCTGGACCCTCTCCAGAGCTTGCACATCCTTCCTCAGATATGGTGTCCACAATGGCTCACAATATTCCAAATGCAGCCTGACCAGCGCCTTATTGCTCATATTCTATGTCGCTCTTCTAGGGAGATGCTAACTGCATTTCGTTGTCTCTGTACTGTAATGCACAATGACAATAATGTTGAATCTGAATCTTCAAGAGCCTCAGCATTTCCACCCTAATCAGTGCCAGTGTGATCCTCTGCTTCTGAATCAAACTTCCACTTGAATTAACCAGCTCATCACAGACAGGGTAGACGGTCAGAACCCTTTTCCCAGTGTGAGAACGTCAAATACAGAGGGCATAGCAATAAGGTGAGAGGGGCAAACTTGAAAGGGAATACCCTGGCCAAGTTGTTTTACCTGGAGGCTGGTGGGTGTCTTGAATGTGCTGCTGGGGGTGGTGGTGGAGGGAGACAGTAGCTTGTAATGGCTTTTAGATAGACTATGGATATGCAGGGAATAGAGCATAGTGTAGGCAGGGGTGATTAGTTAACATGGGACCATGTCCAGCAGGGACATTGTGGGCCGAAGGGTCTGTTCCTATGCTATTTGGTTGCTCAAAGTTAAGGAAAGAGGAGAACTATTAGATCCACAAACTGAGGCACAAGGTTGTAACATGGATACACGGCATGGTTTAAGTGGTCGTGAAAATGTTGCGATATCGTTAATGTTGAGTTACTCCAGCATTTTGTGTCCAGGGATAGAAACGTCAGTGGAGACTGAAGAAACTGCAGATGCAGGAATCTTTCAGCAAAATACAAAGTGCTGGAGTAACTCAGCGGGTCAGGCAGCATCTCTGGAGAAGAGGACAGGTGGCATTTCAGGTGAGGACCCTTCTAAGTAGGTAGGGTCACCAGAGATGCAGTTTGACCTGCTGAATTACTCCAGCACTTTGCGTTCCTTTGTGTGAACCAGCATCTGCAGTTGTTTGTTTCCACATTCAGTTCAGGGCCCTTCTGCAGACTCCAAGAACATCCCAAGCCAAAATGGTGTCTGTCCATTTCCCTCCACAGATGCTGCCAGTTCCTGCAACACTTAGTCTCTTCACTGGGAACGTCAGCGTGGCCTTGCATCAGGCCCAGCACAGTTCAGCCCATTTAGTTTGTTGTCACGTGTATCGGGGTACAGTGAACAGCTTGCTAAACAGCCAGCAGAAAGACAAAGGTCGACACAAAATGCTGGAGTAACTCAGCGGGTGAGGCAGCCTTCTATGGAGAGAAGGAATGGGTGACGTTTCGGGTCGAGAATGTCAAAATTGTCCCTAGTGTGTTTAGGATAGTGTTAATGTGCGGGGATCGCTGGTCAGTGCAGACCCGGTGGGCCGAAGGGCCTGTTTCCGCACTGTATCTCCAAAGCAAAGGAGTTAAACCTCCTTTGGGAAAGTGGCCTAATTGACCCACTGTTGCTTTCCCATGCAAATGCTACTGTTGTGGAAAGGCATAGAAGACCCTAAGTATAAGATCTGGTGTCGTGGGTCTCTGGACTGGTGGGCAGTGGGGCTGTGGGCAGCTTACACCAAAGGGGCACAGACTCAAACCTCAACGAGATCCACAAGAGTTTGAGTTCAATGTCACGTGTACCGAGGTACAGTGAAAATATTTTGTTGCGTGCTAACCAGTCAGTGGAAAGTCAATATATAATTACAATCAAGCCATCCACAGTGTACAGATACATGATAGAAACATAGAAACATAGAAATGAGGTGCAGGAGTAGGCCATTCGGCCCTTCGAGCCTGCACCGCCATTCAATGTGATCATGGCTGATCATCCAACTCAGTATCCTGTACCTGCCTTCTCTCCATACCCCCTGATCCCTTTAGCCACAAGGGCCACATCTAACTCCCTCTTAAATATAGCCAATGAACTGGCCTCAACTACCTTCTGTGGCAGAGAATTCCAGAGATTCACCACTCTCTGTGCGAAAAATGTTTTTCTCATCTCGGTCCTAAAAGATTTCCCCTTTATCCTTAAGCTGTGACCCCTTGTTCTGGACTTCCCCAACATCGGGAACAATCTTCCTGCATCTAGCCTGTCCAACCCCTTAAGAATTTTGTAAGTTTCTATAAGATCGCCCCTCAATCTTCTAAATTCTAGCGATAAAGGGAATAACATGAATAATAATTTGTGCAAAATAAAGTCCGATTAAAGATAGTCCGTGGGTCTCCAATGAGGTGGATGGTAGTTCAGGACAGCTCTCTAGTTGGTGGTAGGATGGTTCAGTTGCCTGATAACAGCTGGGAAGAAACTGTCCCTGAATCTGGAGGTGTGCATGTTCACACATCTGTACCTCTTGCCTGATGGGAGAGTGGAGAAGAGGGAGTGACCGGGGTGAGACTGGTCCTTGATTACGCTGCTGGCCTTGCCGAGGCAGCGTGAGGTGTGAAGTGAATCAATGGCGGGGGGGGGGGGGGTTTGGTTTGTGTGAAGGTCTGGGCTGCGTCAAGGACTCTCTGCAATTACTTGCCGTCTTGGATGGAGCTGTTTCCCGACCCAGGCTGTGATCCCCGTGGTCGAGGGGTCGACCCCAGCCTCGGTCTGAGCTGCTGCCACAACACCGTCAAAGTGTGCGGGCAGTCGCTGCGTTCAGATCCAAACGCACCGGAGTGCGGAGCAATGCTCGTGAATCAACTACACTGACCTCATCCTTTGTGAACCTGTCATAAGCAAAACACGACCTCATGCAGTATGATGGATTACATAGCAATGAAACGCCTGGTCCTGGAGCCGACTAAATCAATGTTGTGCTTGTATAACACGCTGGCCAAGTGTAATACACATCCTCTAACTGTCCATCATACGGCTATTTGTGTGATTAGACGTCAACAAGTGGTACGGAGGACATTTTTATATATCGTGCATAAAACCATTGGAAGAATAGACGCACAGAGTCTCTTGCCCAGAGTAGGGGAATCGAGGACCAGAGAACATAGGTTCAAGGTGAAGGGGAAAAAATTTCATAGGAATCTGAGGGGTCATTTTTTCACACAAAGGGTGGTGGGTGTATGGAACAAGCTGCCTGAGGAGGTGGTTGAGTCTGGGACTATCCCATTGTTTAACAAACAGACAGGTACATGGATTTGGAGGGATATGGGCCATGCGCAGGCAGGTGGGACTAGTGTAACTGGGACATGTTGGCTGGTGTGGGCAAGTTGGGCCGAAGGGCCTGTTTCCACATTGTATCACTCTTTGACACCATGACAAGTTAACGAGTGGTGATTGGAGCTGAGGTCAGCCCACTCCGTCTAAATCTACACGGTATTCGCTGGGTTATGTTCGCTCGCTTTGAGGTCATGTGACATCACCGGCAAGGACGACCCTGCCCACCTCAGGGTGTCATCCTGAAAGACAGACACATCTCTGGAGAGAAGTAATGGGTGACGTTTCGGGTCGAGACCCTTCTTCAGACGCATTTTGTGTCTACCTTTAGTGTAAACCAGCATCTGCAGTTCCTTCCTGCACATCTTGTCTGCTCCACTGCGAGATCTCCTCAAGCCAGGCCTACTTTGAAGACGTTCTCCTCTCTCGCTGCTCCCCCTCTGTGATTCCTCCTGCACTCCGACTCTTGCAGGAAGGAACTGCAGATACTGGTTTCAACTGGAGATAGACACAAAGTGCTGGAGTAACCTAGCGGGTCAGGCAGCATCTCTGGAGAACACGGATAGGTGAGGTTTTGGGTCGGGATCCTTCTTCAGACTGGTTTTAGGCGGGTGGGAAGGCGATGGTACTGGAAGCAAGAACAGACCAGGACAAATGAGGGCCTATCTTTGGTATAAACCAGCACCTGCAGTTCCTTTTTATGACCGGTTTGTAGGCCTTCTGTAAACTGTCCCGAGTGCGTAGGACAGAACAATAGACAATAGACAATAGGTGCAGGAGTAGGCCATTCGGCCCTTCGAGCCAGCACCGCCATTCAATGTGATCATGGCTGATCATCCCCAATCAGTACCCCGTTCCTGCCTTCTCCCCATATCCCCTGACTCCGCTATTTTTAAGAGCCCCATCTCGCTCTCTCTTGAAAGCATCCAGAGAATCTGCCTCGTCTCCGTTCTAAACGGCTTACTCCTTATTCTTAAACTGTAGCCCCTGATTCTGGACTCCCCCAACATCAGGAACATGTTTCCTGCCTCTAGTGTGTCCAAGCCCTTAACAATCTTATATGTTTCAATGAGATCCCCTCTTATCCTTCTAAACTCCAGAGTGTACAAGCCCAGCTGCTCCATTCTCTCAGCATATGACAGTCCCGCCATCCCGGGAATTAACCTTGTGAACCTACGCTGCATTCCCTCAATAGCAAGAATGTCCTTCCTCAAATTAGGGGACCAAAACTACACACAATACTCCAGGTGTGGTCTCACTAGGGCCCTGTACAACTATAGAAGGACCTCTTTGCTCCTATATTCGATTCCTCTTGTTATAAAGGCCAACATGCCATTCGCTCTCTTCACTGCCTGCTGTACCTGCATGCTTACTTTCATCGACTGATGTACAAGGACCCCCAGATCCCGTTGTACTTCCCCTTTTCCCAACTTGACGCTATATAGATAGTTATCTGCCTTCCTGTTTTTGCTACTAAAGTGGATAACCTCGCATTTATCTGCATTAAACAGAAGCAGTGCGAATGGGCGATCGCTGGTCGGCACGGACTCGGTGGGCCGAAGGGCCTGATTCCACGCTGTATCTCCAAGCTCCAAGAAGTACCTGCAGGGAAAGTTCAGTTGAACTGAACAAAGAGCTTATATTGCGGCCGCTCAGGGTGAACGTTAAGAAGGTTTAATGGAGTCTACAGGTAGCTGTACATCATTTGTGGTCAATTGTTGTTGGTGACACGGTGTGCTGTGGCTGACTCTCTGTGTTACTGGTGCATGGCGACACTTGTAATAAGGATAAATCACCTGGTCCCAGGCAGAAGCACACTTTGTTGATTGTCAGGCACTAATGCGGTTAGTACGTGCACACGAAGGGGCTGTGAGAGAGCTGGCGGGCACAAAGACTGACTCCCAGCACTACAAATAAACCTTGCTCCAGCCAAACAGTGCCAGGCTCGTGTTGCTTAGTTTAGTTTAGTCTAGTCTAGAGATACAGCGCGGAAACAGACCCTTCGGCCCACCGGGTCCGCGCCGACCATCGATCCCCCGCACATTAACACAATCCTACACACACACTAGGGATAATATACATTTACACCAAGCCAATTAACCTACAAACCTGCACGTCTTTGGAGTGTGGGAGGAAACTGAAGATCTCGGCAAAAACCCACGCGGTCACGGGGAGAACGTACAGACAGCACCCGTAGTCGAAATCGAACCCGGGTCTCTGGTGCTGCAAGCGCTGAGGCAGCAACTCTACCGCTACGCCACCGTGCCGCCCCTGTACAAAGGAACTGCAGATGCTGTTTTTTTACAGAAGATAGTCATAAAGGTTAGAGTCATAGAGTGATACATTGTGGCAACCAGCCCTTCGGCTCAACTTGCCCACACCGGCCAACGTTTCCCAGTTACACTAGTCCCACCTGCCTGCACTCAGTCCATTTCCCTCCAAACTTGTCCTATCCATGTACCTGTCTAACTGTTTCTGACACGTTGGAGTAGTCCCAGCCTCAACCCACCTCCTCTGGCAGCTCGTTCCATGCACGCACCACCCTTTGTGTGAAAAAGTTACCCTTCAGGGCCTTGGTGAGACCACACCTGGAGTAATGCGTACAGTTTTGGTCTCCAAATCTGAGGAAGGACATTATTGCCATAGAGGGAGTGCAGAGAAGGTTCACCAGACTGATTCCTGGGATGTCAGGACTGTCTTATGAAGAAAGACTGGATAGACTAGATTTATACTCTCTAGAATTTAGGAGATTGAGAGGGGATCTTATAGAAACTTATAAAATTCTTAAGGGGTTGGACAGGCTAGATGCAGGAAGATTGTTCCCGATGTTGGGGAAGTCCAGGACAAGGGTCACAGCTTAAGGATAAGGGGGAAATCCTTTAAAACCGAGATGAGAAAAACTTTTTTCACCAGAGAGTGGTGAATCTGTGGAACTCTCTGCCACAGAGGGTAGTTGAGGCCAGTTCATTGGCTATATTTAAGAGGGAGTTAGATGTGGCCCTTGTGGCTAAGGGGATCAGAGGGTATGGAGAGAAGGCAGGTACGGGATACTGAGTTGGATGATCAGCCATGATCATATTGAATGGCGGTGCAGGCTCGAAGGGCCGAATGGCCTACTCCTGCACCTAATTTCTATGTTTCTATGTTTCAGATTCCTATTAAATCTTTTCCCCTTCTCCTAGGTATGTCTTTTTTGGTAAACCAGTGTCAGTCTGAAGAAAGGGTCTCGACCCGAAACGTCACCCATTCCTTCTCTCCAGAGATGCTGCCTGTCCCGCTGAGTTACTCCAGCATTTTGTGTCTATCTTCAGTTCCTTGTTTCTGCTCATACTTCCTGCTCGACCCTGCTGGGTGTGAGCTTTCCAGAGGATAGTGAAGTCTCATTCACCGGTTGAAGTAAGGACAGCTGATTTCCTTCTTCGAAGGGTCTTAGTTGCTGTTACAGTGCTTTTTATTTTAGTTTAGTTTAGAGATACAGCGCAGAAACATGCCCTTTCGGCCCACCGGGCCCACGCCAACCAGCGATCCCCGAACATTATCACTATCCTACACACACTAGGGACAATTTTTACATTAACCTACAAACCTGTATGTCTTTGGAGTGTGGGAGGAAACTGAAGATCTCGGAGAAAACCCAGCAACTCTGAAAAGAGGAATGGGTGACGTTTCGGGTCGAGACTCTTCTTCGGACTAAGAGTCAGGGGACAGGGAAACTAGAAATACGAAAAGGCAAGGTGTGAAAAGGACAGATCAAAGCAGACAAGGAAATGTAGAATTGGCTGAGTTGAAGGTGACAACGAGGCATACAATCAGTAAAAAATCAGGACATTGAAACTAGTACTAAACTGCACTAAACTAAACTGGGCCTGAATTCTTCTGTTGTGTCCTTATGCTATATAGTGGCTCATCACTGCTGTACACATCATTGTGCTATTGGGGTGTTAAGTGCAAGGTTTGCAGTAGTACATGGATTATCCAGCAATGGGCATTGCAGTAGGTCTTGCATTGTCTGGGTCTGTGTTGTCTGGGTCATTGTCTGGGTCTGCGTTGTCTGGGTCATTGTCTGGGTCTGTGTTGTCTGGGTCATTGTCTGGGTCTGTGTTGTCTGGGTCATTGTCTGGGTCTGAGTTGTCTGGGTCATTGTCTGGGTCTGTGTTGTCTGGGTCATTGTCTGGGTCTGCGTTGTCTGGGTCATTGTCTGGGTCTGCGTTCAGCAGCAGAGAGGACTCTGAAGGTGTCAGCCATGCAAGTAAAACGCAAAGTGCTGGAGGAACATTGGGTCAGGCAGCATCTATGGAGGGAATAGATAGGCAATGTTTCAGGTCAGGACCTTCCGTCAGACCTCCTGCAGTTGGGGGGAGAGAGCAGGAAAAGGGTGGTTGGGGGTGGGATGAAGCCTGACAAGTGATATGAGAGGGGTGAGAATGCCAAATGGCTAGCGATAGTGATGAAAGCTAGAGAAGCCAAAGTGATGAAATGGTGTCAGATAAGAAGCAAAGGAGTGGAATGGGAAGCCGGAGGGAGGCGTAGACAATAGACAATAGACAATAGGTGCAGGAGTAGGCCACTTGGTTTTTCGAGCCAGCACCGCCATTCAATGTGATCATCCCCAATCAGTACCCCGTTCCTGCCTTCTCCCCATATCCCCTGACTCCGCTATCTTTAAGAGCCCTGTCTAGCTCTCTCTTGAAAGTATCCAGAGAACCGGAGTATGGGTGGAAGGGGATGGCAGAGGGGAGAGGGGGGGGGGGGGGGGAGAATTGGGGAAATGTGTGCATACTAGGGTGGGGGTACACGGGACAAGGTGAAGGGCTGGGGATGGTGTTATTTAAAGTTGGAGACTTCAATGTTCATACCATTGTGTTATAATGTGGAGACACAAGGACTCACGGTGCTGAAACCTTGAGTAAATCACAAAGTAACTCAGTGTGTAGGAAGGAACTGCAGATGCTGGCTTACAACGAAGACAGACACACAATGCTGGAGTAACTCAGCGGGTCAGGCAGCATCTCTGGAGAAAAGGAATGGGTGACGTTTCAGGTCGAGACCCTTCTTCAGACTTGACCCGAAACGTCACCCATTCTTTCTCTCCACAGATGCTGCCTGTCCCGCTGAGTTACTCCAGTATTGTGTGTCTATCTTCGGTGTAAACTAAGTAACTCAGTGGGCGAGGCAGCATCTCTGGAGGTCATGGATAGACAATGGTCTCATCAGACTGAAGAAGGGTCCCATCCTGAAACGTCGCCTATCAATGTTCTCCAGAGATGCTGCCTGCCCCGCTGAGTTACTCCAGCACTCTGCTTTTTCACCGCTGGGTTGTTGGCTACCCAAGCGGAAGATGAGGTGGTGTTCCCCCAGTTTGTGAGTGGCCTGCTATTAGTTGTAACACAGCAGCACGCAGAGCTGGCAAGACCCTGCATCATCAGAAGATCGGCCTGGAAGAGAGGGAGCCCTCTGTCCGTGCCAGCGAGCGGAAACCACCGCCTGTTGCAAGCAAAGCCCTGGCCAAATCGTGATGTCCCCTTTGGCAGCTCTGCAGCACAGAGCTGCTCACTCCATCAGACCATCACTTCCTTACGGGACCTGGCTCAGCCCAGAGAACTGGTCTCTGGGCCTCTGACATCTGTTTCCTCCGTCTTCAGGCAACAGTTCACACGAAGTATCAAGTGAAATCTGCTTTGCAGATCTGGAAGTGATAGTTTCGCAACGGGCCATGATTTAAAAGTTCACATTGCAGTTCCTCACTTAACTCTTTGTTTATCTGTCCTTTTCTCAAATAAGTATATTTACACTGTTAAAAAACACAAGGTGCTGGAGTAACATACACACACGCACGCACACACACACACGCACACACACACCCACACCCACACACATATATATATACTAGACTAAGTGGGACCCGTTGGGTCCCATGTTCACACGGGAGGGCTGGTCCCCCGACACAATATTCCACCTCTCCACCAATTCCAATATTGGTGGCCAGTGGGGGGGGCTTTCTGGAGTGCTGGTATGGGTTTTTGGGGTGGCAGCCCAGTCCCTCAAGCCTGATCTGCTGGCAGCTCACTCACGGCTGGTGGGCTGGCAGTTGACTCATGGCTATTCCATGAAATTCCATTTCAAGCAGGGTGCAAGGCCACCAAATTCAAATCCATTTTCCTACCACTTCAAGCAGGGTGCAAGGCCACCAAATTCAAGTGCAGTTTCTTACCACTTTGAGCAATGTGCAAGGCCACCAAATTCAAGTGCAGTTTCCTACCACTTCAAGCAGGGTGCAAGGCCACCAAATTCAAGTGCAGTTTCCAACCACTTCAAGGACGGTGCAAGGCCACCGAATTCAAGTGCAGTTTCATACCACTTTCAGCAGGGTGCAAGGCCACCAAATTCAGTGTTTCAAGCAGGGTGCAAGGCCACCAAATTCAAGTGCAGTTTCATTCCATTTCAAGCAGGGTGCAAGGCCACCAAATTCAAATGCAGCTTCATACCATTTCATGCAGGGTGAAACCACCATAAAACCACACAAAACACCAAACTCACAGTTCAGTAGACATTCAGTGTGTTCAGTTGATTCACAGCTCAGACAGAATCGTGACCTCTCCCTCCCCCATCATGCAGAGACTGAGCCACACCCACACTTCCGGGTTTTATAACCCCTCCCCCTCTCACCGGAAAAGGTGTGGCCTTCATGGCGTGATTGACAGGAGAGAGATTCTCAACATTTTTTAAACACTAATAACACATTTATTTTTCATTGATGGGAAGAATTCTCTGCACCTGTGAGTAAGATGGCCAAAAATCACAGCCGTAAGTAGTAGCATTTTATCTAAAATCAATATACAGTGCAAACAGGAAGTAAGTGCATTTGCAGTAGTGCCTTTTAACTTCAAGCCAAAGCACCCAAACCGCCATTTGCAGTTAGTAGTGCCTTTCAACCTCAAGCCAAAGCACCCAAGCCACCATTTGCAGTAAGTAGTGCCTTTCAACTTTAAGCAAAAGGCACCCAAGCCACCATTTGCAGTAAGTAGTGCCTTTCAACCTCAAGCCAAAGCACCCAAGCCACCATTTGCAGTAAGTAGTGCCTTTCAACTTCAAGCAAAAGGCACCCAAGCCACCATTTGCAGTAAGTAATGCCTTTTAACTTCAAGCCAAAGCACCCAAGTCACCATTTGCAGTAAGTAGTGCCTTTCAACTTCAAGCCAAAGCACCCAAGCCACCATTTGCAGTAAGTAGTGCCTTTCAACTTCAAGCCAAAGCACCCAAGCCACCATTTGCAGTAAGTAGTCCCTTTCAACTTCAAGCCAAAGCACCCAAGCCACCATTTGCAGTAAGTAGTGCCTATTAACTTCGCCAAAGCACCCAAACAACCATTTGCAGGCAGTGCCTTTTTACTTCAAACAAACCATATTTTCATTTTCAAACCACATTAAGGGGACTCACAGTTGAGTAGACATGTGTTCAGTGTTATTCAGAGCTCAGAGAGATGTGACCCTTTGGCTTCATCCATCTTGCAGATACTGAGTGAGGCACACCACTTCCTGGTTTTATAGTCCCTCCCCCTCCCTCCAGCAGGGGCAGCAGAGAGAATGATGAATTTTAAAAAAACATTAATATCTCTCTGATTTGTCATCGATGGGAAAAATCCTCCGGTCCAGGAAGGCAGAGGGGGGCTCTGAGCGAGGTGGCCAAAAATGACGGTCGTAGGTGGCGGCGTTCTCTCGGAAATCGCAGCGGGCCAAAAGCGGTCAAGATCAGACTTTTAGTAATATAGATATAGATATCTATATAATATAGATATTAGTAATATATATATATATACATACATATAGGGAGCATCTCTGGAGAGAAGGAATAGGTGATGTTTCGGGTCAGGACCCTTCTTCAGACATAAGAGTACAACCTATCCTAGAGACCTGAATTCAAATCCCACCAGAGACTGCTGTGGATGATACCCCTCAGATTCCTATTAAATTGCTCCCCTCCCACCTTAAACCTACGTCCTCTGGTCCTCGAGTCCACTACCATGGGTAAAAGACTGTGCATCTACCCTATCTATTCCTCTCATGATTTTATACACCTCTATAAGATCTCCCCTCATTCTCCTGCGCTCGGATGGAATAGAGTCCCAGCCTGTCCCTCTCCGTACAGCTCAGGTGAGGCATTAAAATAGGAAGTAAACAGCAGTGTTGGGAACTCTACAACGGTGACTGAGGTAAAGTGTCCTTCATGAGAACTGGAGAAGTTAACAAGGCAGCCCAGTGGCACAACGAATAGACCCACTGCCTCACAGCACCAGAGGCCCTGGTTCAACCCTGACCTCGGCTGCTGTCAGTGTGGAGTCTGCACGTCCTCCCTGTGACTGTGCACGGGCTTCTCCCAGGCGCTCCGGTTTCCGCCCACATCCCAAAGACGTGCGGGTTGGTTGGCAGGTTAATGGGCCTCTGTAAAATGGTTGCCAGTCTGTGGGAGAGTGGGGGGCAGCGGTAGAGTTACTGCCTCACAGCGCCAGGCACCCTGGTTCAGTGCTGACTACGGGTTCTATCTGTGCGGAGTTTGCACATTCTCCCTGTGACCACGTGTGTTTTCAATGGGTGCTCCAGTTTCTTCCCACACACCAAAGACGTGTGGGTCTGTAGGATAATTGACTTTGGTAAAGATTGAAATTGTCCTTAGTGTGTAGGTTAGTGCTAGTGTATGGGATGATCGCTGGTTGGTGCGGACTTGGTGGGGCCTCGAAATTATCTCGCTGTATCTCTAAACTAAACCAAACCAAACTAAACTGAACTAAACCCAAACTAAACTAACGAGGTAGGATCTGGGAAGAGTTAGAGAGGATAAATAGTTTGTTTAATGTAGGATTATGTAAATGAATGGCTGATGAGTGGTATGGACTCGATGGGCTGAAGTGCCTGCTTCCGTGCTTTGACTGTGCAGAGATGTATTAGGTTGAAGGGGCGTGCTGAGAATAATGCAATGAGTCGGCCTGTCTCTGTATCACATGAACATCCAGCTCAAGCGTAGTTTAGATCAGCTGATCCCTATCTCTCTGACAAAAGTATTTCAGAGGATATACAGTCGGTTTAAGATGAAGGGTAAAAGATTTAAAAGGAATCTGAAGGGTAACTTTTTCACACAAAGGGTGGTGGGTGTATGGAACAAGCTGCCAAAGGAGGTAGTTGAGGCTGGGATTATCCCATCGTTTAAGAAACAGTTAGACAGGTACATGGATAGGACAGGTTTGGAGGGATATGGACCAAACGTGGGCAGGTGGGTCTAGTGTAGCTGGGATCTTATAGAAACATAGGCATCTTATAGAAACATATAAAATTATAAAAAGACTGGACAAGCTAGATGCGGGAAAAATGTTCCCAATGTTGGGCGAGTCCAGAACCAGGGGCCACAGTCTTAGAATAAAGGGGAGGTCATTTAAGACTGAGGTGAGAAAAAACCGTTTTCACCCAGAGAGTTGTGAATTTGTGGAATTCCCTGCCACAGAGGGCAGTGGAGGCCAAGTCACTGGATGGATTTAAGAGAAAGTTAGATAGAGCTCTAGGGGCTAGTGGCATCAAGGGATATGGGGAGAAGGCAGGCGCGGGTTATTGATTGGGGACGATCAGCCATGATCACAATGAATGGCGGCGCTGGCTCGAAGGGTCGAATGGCCTCCTGCTGCACCTATTTTTTATGTTTCTATGTCTATGTCTCTATGGGACATGTAGGCCGGTGTGGGCAAGTTGGGCCGAAGGGCCTGTTTCTATGCTGTATCACTCTATGAGTCTATGACTTTAAGCCACTCTTCTTTTCTCTCAGCCTGATGGATCAGATAAAGCTGGAGAAACTCAGCGGGCAAGGCAAGAGAGACAATGAAATTCTTACTTGTTGCAGCACAACACAATATGTGAATATGTAAACATTGTATATAACGGGAAAAAATAGAAAAAGTTCATTAAATAACAAATATAGTGCAAATAACAAATAATAATATAGTCTTTTGCAGTTCAGAGCTCATTGCTTATTCGTTGTTGTGTTTAATAGCCTGATGGCTGTGGGGAAGTAGCTATTCCTGAACCTGGACGTTACAGTCTTCAGGCTCCTGTACCTTCTTCCCAATGGCAGTGGTGAGATGCGTGTGTGGCCAGGATGGTGTGGGTCTTTGATGATTTTGGATGCCTTTTTGAGACAGTGACTAAGTAAGTAAGTTTATTGGCCAAGTATTCACATACAAGGAATTTGCCTTGGTGCTCCACCCACAAGTAACAACATGACATACAGTGACAGTTACGAATGACTCAGAAAACACTAAACATTAATAATAATAAAACATTCATGATAAAACACCATTGATCAAGCATGTGAACCAACAAAATACCAGATCAAAGGGAGGCTACAGATTTTTGACTGTTGAGTAGAGCAACTACTCGTGGATAAAAACTGTTTTCATGTCTGGCTGTGGCAGCTTTGACAGTCCGGAGTCGCATATGATAGATCCCTTCGACGGTGGGGAGGTCAAAGCCGGTGATGAACTGGGCAGTGGTCACAACTTTTTGTAGTCTTTTTTGCTCCTGGGCGTTCAAGTTGTCGAACCAGGCCACGATGCAACCCGTCAGAATGCTCTCTACCGTGCACCTGTAGTATCTATGAAGATCAGGTAACGCTGGCTTTAACTCCGTGATTTAATATTGTCAGAAACAAACTGCAACAATTCTGCTTCAGAAACCCCAGTTCCAGCTGTTTCGGGCGAAGGGGAAGAGACGAGGTCACAGGCATCATGCGCACACTCAACGCTGAAAGATCGAGTGCCAAGATTAGCCCGATTGCTATTTAATTGCTTCCTTTGGGCCAGAGAAATAAGACAATTGCCAGCACACAATAATCTACCAAGTCAGGGAGAGCTTTTTCCTCTTCCTGTGTTGACTGTTTCGCTCCTCTGGGTAGCTCGATTATGTAAATGGTGGCTGATGATAGGTATGGGCTCGATGGGCCGAAGAACCTGCTTCCATGCTGTGACTGTGCAGAGATGTGTTAGGTTGAAGGGAGGCGTGCTGGGTACAATGTGGATGCCCTTCGATCCCTTTCCCTGGGCTACAGGGAGTTCTCAGCTAGGGAAACGCAGATGATCTTATCTGCTGCAGACAAAAATGCTGGAGAAACTCAGCGGGTGAGGCAGCATCTATGGAGCGAAGGAATAGGCGACGTTTCGGGTCGAGACCTCGATCGCCCCAACACGGGAACTTTGATCACTGCGACATGGGGGCATCGATCACCGGCTGCGGGAGCTTCGATCGCAGTGGGGATTGTGGGGAATCCACTGTGGTGGATGTTTACGTTAACTTTTATGTGGTTGTGTGCGTCTAGTTGCTTTTTGCTTTTAGCATGGCTGTATGGTAATTCGAGTTCCACTGAACCTTAATTGGTACATGTGACAATAAACTGACCTTTGAACCTTTGGATCTTTGAACCTTTGAACATGGATCTCGTAAACAGGGCGGCACGGTGGCGCAGCAGTTGGGCTGCTGCCGTACAGCGCAAGAGACCCGGGTTCGATCCTGACTACGGGTGCTGTCTGTACTGAGTTTGAACGTTCTCCCCGGGACCTGCATGGGTTTTCTCCGAGATCTTCGGTTTCCTCCCACACTCCAAAGGTTTGCAGGTTAATTGTCTTGGTATAAATGTAAAAATTGTCCCTAGTGTGTGTAGGATGGTGTTAATGTGTGCATATCACTGGTCGGCACGGACTCTGTGGGCCGAAGGGTCTGTTTCTGCGCTGTATCTCTAAACTAAACTAAACTAAACATGCAGGCAAAGAATATTAGATTCACTTGGCATTGTGGTGGGCACAGACATTGTCATTTTATATGTGATAGGAGCAGAATGAGGCTATTCGGCCCATCAAGCCTACTCCGCCATTCAATCATGGCTAATCTGTCTCTCCCTCCTAACCCCTAATGGGCCGAAGGGCCTGCACTGGTCTATGTTCTGTGTTCCATGAATGATGATGATGATGATGGTACTTTATTGTCACTGGTTAGGTGAAGTGAAATTCAGTGTTTTTGCATACAAAGTACTCACAAGAGTCATAGAAACATAGAAAATAGGTGCAGGAGTAGGCCATTCGGCCCTTCGAGCCTGCACCGCCATTCGATGTGATCATGGCTGATCATCCAACTCAGTATCCCATCCCTGCCTCCTCTCCATACCCCCGTCACAAAGATGCTGACAAAGTTACATAAAGTACTCATCCCCTCTTCACCCCCCTTTGTGAGCACTGTAAGGCAGTAACTCTATCGCTGTGCCACCATGTCACCCCGTGGGTAGTCAGGGCCCAGTTGCCATGTTGGCACCGTGCCGTCTTGGCAGGGAGGTTGGTGATGACACAGGGCGGATGGGAGGGGTCCTAGCGGGAGACGAAGGAAGGAAGCCCCATCCAGCATCAAGCCGCTAATTTGGCAACGTGAAGACCACAGCTACAGGATGGTGGCAGATGCTGCCTCTGGATGTGGGCTGAGGCAGCCTCTCCCGCAATGACCCTGCAATCAATGAGATGAAGATGTCACAGTATCTCTATATTTAGTCTGGCACCGTTCCCTCTGTGTGCTTGTCCCTGTTGTATCTGCAACACACTCGTCTCCTAATGCAATGGGGAAGTTAGTCAGTTAGGTCACGATGCCCAGAGTAGGGGAACGAGGACCAGAGGGCATAGGTTCAAGGTGAAGGGCAAAAGATTTGATAGGAATGTTTCATAAGGTGTATAGAACAAGCTGCCAGAGGAGGTAGTTGTGGCTGAGATCATCCCAATGTTTAAGAAACAGTTAAACAGGTAACAAGGCGGAAAATGAGGTGGTTCCTCTAGTTTGTGTTAGTTTAGTTTAGTTTAGATTAGTTTAGTTTAGTTTAGTTTAGTTTCGAGATACAGTCCAGAAACAACGAGTCCACACCGACCAGCGATCCCCGCACACTAACACTATCCTACACACACTAGGGACAATTTACAATTACCGGACAACCGGACCACACGTCTTTGGAGTGTGGGGGGGAACCGGAGCTCCCGGAGAAAAGCCACTTACAGACAGCACCCGTGGTCAGGATCAAGCCCGGGTCTCTGGCGCTGTGAGGCAGCAACTCTACCGCTGTACCACCGTGCTGCCCCACCTCACCCAGGCCATTGAGGTGGCATTGAAGCTGGGATGGAGTTGAAATAGCTTGCAACCAGGAAGCCTTGATGCTTTCAAGAGAGAGCTAGATAGGGCTCTTAAAAATAGCGGAGTCAGGGGATATGGGGAGAAGGCAGGAACGGGATACTGATTGTGGATGATCAGCCATGATCACATTGAATGGTGGTGCTGGCTCAAAGGGCCGAATGGCCTACTCCTGCACCTATTGTCTATTGTCTATTGTCTGTTGTTTTGTTTAATGTCTGTGATGGGGACTGAAGCGACAGTCTGACGACTCTTATATTATTGTGTCATCTGCTATCTGGCTGTGTGCTATCATCCCACATCTTTAAAAAATATATATTATTTTGTTCTTCCCGTAGGTAAGTGTGGTGTTTATTGCTGAAAGCAGTGTGCATGGGAGCCTATCTATCTGGAATCCAGCTACAGGGGCAATGACTCTTATAGACCACTTCAGGGGCACCATAGTCAGGCTGCATCACAACTTGGTTTGCGAACCGCTCCGCCCAAGACAACATGGAATCGCAGAGAGTTGTAGAGCCCAGCCCAGCTCATCACACGGACCAGATTCCCCACCACCGACTACATCTACATTTCCCGTTGTCTTGGAAAAGCAGCCAACATAATCAGAGACTTGTGTGGGAAGGTACTGCAGATGCTGGTTGAAACCAAAGACACAAAAAGCTGGAGTAACTCAGCGGGACAGGCAGCATCTCTGAAGAGAAGGAATGGGCGACATTTCGGGTCGAGAGCCTTCTCCAGACTCTGAGGGGTAACTTTTTCCACACAAAGGGTGGTGGGAACAAGCTGCCAGAGGAGGTAGTTGAGGCAGGGACCATCCCAACGTTTAATAAACAGTTGGACAAGTACATGGATAGGACAGGTTTGGAGGGAAATGGGCCAAATGCTGGGCAGTGGGACTAGTGTAGCTGGGACATGCTGGCAGGAGTGGGCAATTTGGGCCGAAGGGCCTGTTTCCATGCTGTATCTCTCTAACAGCGTTGGAGAAGATGCAGGGAGTTATGGGTCTGTCCCATTTAGGCGATTTTTTCGGCGACTGCCGGCGACTGTCACAGTCATAGCAGGTCGCTGAAAAATCGGCAAATGGACCCCCCCTATGACAATGTCTATGACAACGTCTACAACAACCTACCACCTAGTCGACGACAAACTACGACATGCAACCGGCAACCGGCGACCCATTAGGACGTCCACCTACGACCACACCTACGACAACCACCTCCACCCGCGACAAGCTACGACAAGGTACGACCCTGTCGGCGACAACTGAAGGCAACTTAAGACAATTCAGTCGCCGGTTGTCGGTAGCTTGCCGTAGCTTGACATCGACCAGGACATCGACCTACGTCATCCTGGCGACAACCTACGACAAGCCGACTGTCACCGAAAAGTCTTGAACATTTCAAAATCCAGCGGCGATTAGAAAAAAAGTACGTCTCTTTGGGCGACTGAGGAGACCATTCAGGCCACACCCCGGCGACCATGTGGCTAAGTGGGACAGGAGCATTAAGCTCAGAAGTCCACACCAGCAAACCTCTGATGGCAATGGCAGAGTAGCAACACGGTGGCACAGCGGTAGAGTTGCTGCCTTACTGCACTTGCAGCGCCGGAGACCCCGGTTCAATCCCGACTACGGGTGCTGTCTGTATGGAGTTTGTACATTATTCTCCCCGTGACCGCGTGGGTTTTCTCCGAGATCTTTGGTTTCCTCCCACACTCCAAAAACGTACAGGTTTGTAGGTTAATTGGCGATATAAGTGTAAATTGTCCCGAGTGTGTATAGGGCAGTGTTAATATGCGGGGATCGCTGGTCGGCGTGGATTCGGTGGGCCGAAGGGCCTGTTTCCATGCTGTATCTTTAAACAAAACTAACGTTACACTGCAGGCAGGAAACTAAAAGCAGATGATTTCTACAGAGTCCATCCCAAGGCCAATATTAGTTATTGGCTCTGTCTCGAGAACATCAGTGGTCTTGGAACTGGTTCAATGCATCAGTAACAGATGGATGTGAGTCAGCATTCGAGCCACTCTCATTACTAATTACGTTCTTGACATCAATTAAAAGTAAGTCATCCAAAATATGACCCAGTCTTAATTTACATAGAATGATCCTTAAGTATCTCTATCAATATCAACTCACAAGTTTGGATTGTATCTGATTCATGGTTTGTTGAGTTTTGTATTGAATCAAAGTGCAATGGCTGGAGACTGTGTTTAAGAAGGAACTGCAGATGCTGGAAAAATCGAAGGTAGACAAAAATGCTGGAGAAACTCAGCGGGTGAGGCAACATCTATGGAGCGAAGGAAATAGGCGATATTTCGGGTCAAGACCCTTCTTCAGACTGATGTGTTGGGGGGGGGGGCAATTTAATAAAACTATTTAATTTAGTTTTAGTTTGGTGGTACACTTGAAAACTTTGGCCTACTAAGTCCACACCAACCATCGACCACCCATTCACACTAGTTCTATGTTATCCCACTTTATCATCCACTTCTTATGTAGTAAGGGATCATTTATAGAGAAACAAACCCACAAATCCGCACGTCCTTGCGATGTGGGAGGAAACCAGAGTGCCTGGGGGAAACCCACAAGGTCGCAGGGAGAAGGTGCAAACTCCACGCAGACAGGTCTCTGAAGCCGTGAGGCAGCAAATCTACCTGTTTCACCTCCGTGTCACCATTGCAGCCTCTGTTGCCCAAAATAAGGAGCTGAACGATGGATTTGTGTCTGTCCCTGAAACATTTGTGATGCTTCTGTGTTTGAGCGCAGTGCTCTGGGTCTGCGTTACACTGGCAATCTCTGTACTCTGTCTGAACAATGTCCCCTGATTCCACGCTGAAACACCAGCAGAAGCCCCTTCCCCCCTTCTCCTTCCCTCACCCTCTCCTCCCCTCCCCCTCCCCCTCCCCCTTTACCTTCCCCCCCCCCCCCCCCCCCCGCCAGCTATTATTGTGAACACAGCTGTATAATTAAGTGCCAATTAGTGCTGAGTTTTGGGCAGATGGAAAGTGTGGATTCAGAGTGTGCAGGAGTCAGGACTGGAGCCACATTCCACGCTGGAATCTAAACCATTCCCCCCCCCCCCGCTCAGCGCAGGACAGCCAGACCTCCCCCGTAAAAGGGCCGTCTCACACAGGCCTCCGCTTCAGCCTCCCACAGGAGGGACCGTTGCCACGGAGAGGTGTGGATAACGGCAGTTACTGTTCCCGCTTCACCGGAGAAAGCAGAGGTTACGGGGAGAAGAAGGCAGGAGAATGGGGGTCAGAGTTCCCACTTCACCAGAGAAACCGGCATTGTGCGTTCCGCTAGGCTGCAAACAAGGACCGCTGCTGCCCGAGGACACATGTCTGGGACATTGCCCTCCCCACTTAGAAAGTTCAGCATGTCTCCCAGCAACTCTCCCCAACTTCTACAGATGCGCCAAGGACAGTATTTTATCGCGATGCATCACAGCACGGTTCAGGAACAGCTCCATCCAAGACCGCAAGAAATCGCAGACAATTGTAGACGCAGCCCAGACCATCATACAAACCAACCTGTGTAGGAAGGAACTGCAGATGCTGGTTTAAACCGAAGATAGACACAGAGTGCTGGAGTAACTCAGCGGAACAGGCAGCATCTCTGGAGAGAAGGAATGGGTGATGATTCGGGTCGAGGCTGAAGAAGGGTATTGACCCGAAACTCACCCATTCATTCCCTCCACACAAACCAACCTCCCTTCCATTGACTCCATCTAAAGCATAATCAAGGACCAGTCTCATCCCTCTTACCCCTCTCCCATCAGGCAAGAGGTACAGAAGTGTGAAAACGCACACCTCCAGATTCAGGGACAGTTTCTTCCCAGCTGTTATCAGGCAACCATCCTACCAACTAGAGAATGGTCCTGAGCTACTATCCACCTCATTGGAGACCCATGGACTATATTTAATTGAACGTTATTGGATTTATCTTGCACTAAACCTTATTCCCACTGTGGGTGGCTTGATTGTAATCAAGTATACTCATGTATAGTCTTTCTGCTGACTGGATAGAATGTAACAAAGAAGCTGTTCACTGTACCTCAGAACATGTGATCAATAACTAAACTAAACTTGCATGGCCTAACTTGTCCATACCAAACTAGTGAGCTGTTAAACCATTTAATAACACTGAAGGCTGCACATTGACGCAGCAGGTGGAGCTGCTGCCTCACAGTGCCAGAGACCCGGGTGCAATCCTGACCTCGGGTGCTGTCTGTGTGGGATTTGCACGTTTTCCCTGTGACTGTGTGGGTTTCCTCCAGGTGCTCCGGTTTCCTCCCGCATCCCAGAGACGTGCGGGATTGCAGGTTATGTAGGTTACGTAACTGCAGATGCTGGTTTATACCAAAAGACAGACACAAAATCAATTTGGTAGTAGAGAGAGCAAACTCAACGCTAGCATTTATTTCAAGAGCACTTGTATACAAAAACAGGGATGTAATGCTGCCTTGTCTATTGTCTATTGTTCAATCTTACACGAGTAGGGGAGTGAAACTGTTGTCAGTAGACCCCCTTCTGGGGCAGCACATAAAGAGTTGCCACCTTGCATCTTGCAACGTCTAAGACTTTATCTTGCACTAAATATTGTATCTATCCTTGATCTGTACACTGTGGATGGCTTGATTGTGATTATATATAGTCTTTTTTACTGATTCGCATGCAACAATAGCTTTTCACTGTACCTCAAACAACTGGCAATAAACTAAACTAAAATAAACTGAAATTAAAGGCAACTAAACAAAAAGGAGATACCTATTTCTTAACTTTTCACTTTAAGGCAGCATAGTGGCTCAGCAGTAGAGCCACGGCCTCACGGCACCAGAGACCCAGGTTCAATCCTGGCCTCGGGTGCTGTCGGTGTGGAGTTTGCACGTTCTCTATGTGACCATGTGGGTTTCTTCCGGGTGCTTCGATTTCCTCCCACACTCCAAAGACGTGTCTGTGTGGAGTTTGCACGTACTCTCTCCATGGCCGTGTGGGTTTCTTCCTGGTGCTCCAGCTTCCTCCCACACTCCAAAAGTGTGTCTGTGTGGAGTTTGCACGTACTCTCTCCGTGGCCCTGTGGGTTTCTTCCGGGTGCTCCGGTTTCCTCCCACACTCCAAAGACGTAGAGGTTTGTAGGTCAATTGGCTTTGGTTAAAAAAAATTGCCGATTGTTCCTAGTGTGTAGGAAAGGTGCTAGTGTGCGGGGATCGTTGGTCAGCACAGACTCGATGGGCCGAAGGGCCTGTTTCCGTGCTGTATCTCTAAAGTCTTTAGCTTATCGGTCTTTATCTTGCATTAAAAGTCGTACTCTTTATCCTTTAATTGTACACATGTGATGGCTTGATTGTAAATATCTATAGTCTTTTTTTTTCTTTTTTTCTTTATTTATTAGAAGTACAATAAGTTACAGTAGTACACACCACATATATCTTATTACATTTGTTGTACCCTTCATTTTTTGAGCTTTAAGAAAGATAGAAATAAAGGAAGTAAGGAAAGTGAGAAAGAGTCATGATAGTGAGAGAATGTGTTGGAAAAAAAGCCCATTAGAAAAAGAGTTAGAGAAGAAAGTTAAGAAATAGACCCTAGAAAAGAAAGAAAGATAGAGAAACAGTTGCTCTATTATAAAAAACCACGCAAAAAGGGATCTACCAACCATATTTTTCATCCCCCGTTACCAGATCCTGGCACCATTTATTTTTTAAATTACTGTTGCACCTTATACTTGTAGTAAGTCAATAAATGCAGACCACGTCTTTTGGAAGTGGTCTGCTTTGCCTGCAAGGAGGAGTCTCATATCTTCCAGATGTAATGTTTCGAACATATTTCAAATCCACATATTTATTGTTGGTATAGGAGCGTTTTTCCAAAATTCGAGTATAAGCTTTTTTCCTGTTATTAGCCCGTAATTAAATAAATTCTTTTGAAACACGTTTAGTTCAGGGCTACCTTCCATTATTCCAAAGATAATCCATTCTGCTTTTGGTATCAGTTTTATTTTAAATAATTTTGTGAAGATTTCAAAGATTTCAATCCAGACTTTTTGAATTTTTATACAAAAAACAAATGATTGCGTTATGGTAGCTTCATGAGACTGGCTATAGTTGTTTCTTAGATTGAACAGCACACAATAAAAGCTTATTGCCTTACCTCAAATGCATGGGATGATAAACTAAACTAAACTAATCTAAAAACTAAAGTCAACTAAACCAAAAGTTCAGTAGCCATTTCTTGCCTTCTCACTTCAAGGCCTGGTATGCAGGCGGGCTGGATCAATGATATCTAAACTAGCAATGCGTCTTTAGTGGAGACAGTTGGCCACAGGGGACCTGAACTCTGAGCTCTGGGACTAACTCTCTGCTTCTCTCCTCATGTAAGACTCTCCTTCACACCTAATTCTTCCACCAGCTGTCCCTAATATATCCTCTGTGCCTCAGAGCCCACCCTCCCTGTGATAACATTCCTGTAAAGTGGCTTGAGGTGATCTGTGTGTACAAGTGGAGGCTGTTACACTTTGGGGACACGCCTGCGTGTATATTGGCAGCCAGCTTTGTCCACAAAATCACATCGGCTGCTGTTGAAGACCAACGCGCTGGCTGTAAAGCACATGAGGGACATCCTGAGGACACGGTACAAATATTTCCTTTCTTCAACCCATGATTCAAATAACACCCAGCCCAGTTCTCCTGCACCTCTAGAGCTCCTGGGCTTCAGCGCATCAGTAGAAGTGTGATACCTCCTGCCGGAACTGTTGCAAAGCCCACGATACAGTCATGGAGTTGTGCTTGCCCACACCGGCCAACCTGCCCCATCTACACTAATCTGACTTGCATGCATTTGGCCCATACCCATCTAAACCAGGGCGGCACGGTGGCGCAGCAGTAGAGTTGCTGCCTTACAACGCCAGAGACCCAGGTATGATCCTGACTACGGCTGCTGTCTGTACGGAGCTTGTACATTCTCCCCATGACCTGCGTGGGTTTTCTCAGAGTTCAGGTCCCCTGTGGCCAACTGTCTTCAGTATCAACCCACACTTCAAAGACGTACAGGTTTGTAGGTTAATTAGCTTGGTGTAAATGTCTAACCTAAAAAAACTGTCCCTAGTGTGTAGGGCAGTGATAATGTGCGGGGATTGCTGTTCGGTGCGGACACGATGGGCCGAACGGCCTGTTTCTGCATTGAATCTCTAATCCTGTCCTATCCATGTACCTGTCTAATTGCTTCTTAAACATTGCGATAGTCCCAGCTTGTTCCATACACCCACCACCACCCTTTGTGTGGAAAGGTTATCCCTCAGATTCCTATAAAATCTTTCTCCCTTCACCTTAAACCTGTGCCTTCTGGTTCTCGATTTGCCTACTCTGGGCAAGAGACACTGTGCATCAACCCAATCTATTCTTCTTGTGATTTTAAAGACCTCTATAAGATCACCCCCCATCCTCAAGAGCTCCAGGGAATAGAGTCCTAGCGTGCTCAACCCTAGCTCTCACACCCTCTAGTCCTGACAACATCCTTGTAAATCTTCTCTGCGCCCTTTCCAACTTGACAAAGCTTCCCTACTACATGGTGTGCACAATTGAACACAATACTCTAGATGCGGCCTCAGCAAAGTTTTATATAACTATAACACCATATATCATACAATCGGCTTGCTTCACAGCTCTGGGAACAGCTCTGCCCACGACCGTGTGAAATTGGTGAGCTGTGGCCCAGCCCACCACACAGAGAGGACTGCCCACCATCGACTCCATCTACACTTCACGCTGCCTCGGAAAAGCAGTCAGCATAATCAAAGACTTGTCCCACCCCGGTCATTCCTTCTTCTCCCTGTTCCTGTCCAGCAGAAGGTACAGGCCCACCAGACTCAGGAACAGCTAGGGTACTGTCAATTCATCTCTACACAAGTGCGGACATTAGTTTTTGTCTGTGGAACTGGTGCGCTACAAAGCTGAGAACTATATTCTGCACTCTGTATGAAGCTTCTCCTTTGCTCTATTCTAGTGCACATGAGTTTGCCTCTTGAGTTTGACATGATTATACTTTTATCTGAACTTTAAGGTCAAAGGAGCAGAATAAGGACTGTTGGCCCATCGGGTTCACTCTGCAAAATGTTCAGGCCCCAGTGAGATTTGAACTCACGGCCCCTGGTTTACAAGACCAGTGCTCTAACCCCTGAGCTATGGAGCCTCCATCTGGTTGAACAGTATGCATAATAGAGCTATTCACTGTACCTCGGTACATGTGACAATAATAAATCTATGCTGTTATAGCTCAGTTTAGTTTATTGTCAGGAGTACTGAGACACGGTGAAAAGTGTTTTTTGTTGCGTGCTATCCAAGCCAGCGAAAAAACAAAAAATGATTCCAATCAAACCATCCGCAGTGTACAGATGTGTAGGAAGGAACTGCAGATGCTGGTTTACACCAAAGATAGACACAAAATGCTGGAGTAAGTCTGGATAGATTCCTTCTCTCCAGAGATGCTGCCTGAGTTACTCCAGCATTTTGTGTCTATTCACAGTGTACAGACACAGGATAAAGGGAATGAGTCGAGGTGGGGCAATTGTAATGAATGATCGCAGATCCACATCTGGGACCAACACGTGGAGACACGCGGCCCGTCTTGGGCGCCATCTTGGGGTGCTTGCCTCAAATACCTTCTCTGTTCGTTACTGTGTCTCAGGACTCCCTTGGTCTCAGTCTTTGCTGAACTCAACGCTCGTATCTCACAAGGGTGGCACGGTGGTGCAGTGGTAGTGTTGCTGCCTCACAGCGCCAGAGACCCGGGTTCCATCCTGACTACGGGCGCTTGTCTGTACGTTCTCCCCGTGACCTGCGTGTGTTTTCTCCGGGATCTTCGGTTTCTTCCCACAGTCCAAAGACGTACATGTTTGTAGATTAATTGGCTTGGTAAAATTGTAAATTGTCCCTGGTGTGTAGGACAGTGTAAATGCGCAGAGATCGCTGGTTGGCGCAGACTCAGTAGGCCGAAGGGCCTGTTTGCACACCGCATCTATAAACTAAACTAAGCATTATCCTCAGACATTATCATCAGCCTGAAGAAGGGTCTCGCTTCGAAACGTCGCCTATTCCTTCTCTCCACAGATGCTGCCCATCCCGCTGAGTTTCTCCAGCATTTTTTGTCCACCTTCGATTGTTCCAGCATCTGCAGTTCTTTCTTAAACAACTAAACATTATCCTCTGCAGATCTGAAGGTGTGCCTTATCGGGGTCCATCACACTCTGTTAATGTGACTTCTGACCACCCTTCCCCCCCCCCCCCCCCCAAAAATACTCGCAACCCATGAACGGCCCTGTACGCATATTCCTGAGGAGTTGGGGAGAGTTCAAAGAGATCAAAGGTCAGGGTCAAAGTGGCCACCAAGCTCCATCTGCTTCAGAACGTGACGGGGGATCGATTTACAAAACGTTGGGGAGGGGAAAGAAAAGTGTTCAGAGATCTTCTTTCTTCAAAAGAAAAGGCCTGGAGAAAGTACCTTCAATTAGTGCAAAATGGATTGTTCAAGAAAGAATATTTAGATATACAGCAGGAACCAGGCCATTTGGCCCACTGAATCCATACTGACCACGCACCACCTGCTCATACGAGTTTTAGTTTAGTTTAGTTTAATCGATAATGTTTTATTATTAATGATTAATGTTTAAATGTTTAATGTTTTATGTGTCATTCCTAACTGTCACTGTATGTCGTTTTGCCACTTGCGGGCGGAGCACCAAGGCAAATTCCTTGTATGTGAATATACCTGGCCAATAAATGTATTCATTCATTCATTTAGTTTAGTTCCGTTTAGTTTAGAGATACAGCGTGGAAACAGGTCCTTCTGCCCACTGAATCCACGCCGACCATCGATCACCCGTCTACACTAGTTCTACCCTACATTCTAGGGACAATTTACACAAGCCAATTAACCTACAAACCCGCACGGCTTTAGGATTTGGGAGGAAACTGGAGCACCCGGAGAAAACCACGCAGGTAAAGGGGAGAACGTGCAAACTCCGTACAGACAACACCCGTAGTCAGGATCGAAACTGTGTCTCTGACACTGTCGGGCAGTAACTCTACCGCTGCGCCACTGTGCCGACGTCCATGTTATACGTTCTATGTTATCCCACTGTAACAATTGTGCATTTTCCCAGTGTTCCCTGGAGCAAGCCCAGGGTGAAGGTTACGTAACAGGCTCCCGGCCGTCCGGGTTATTTTTGAGACGCGAGGGGTCGGAATGGAAAGGAAGGCCCATCAGCAGTGAGTGCAAACATGAGGAAGTGGCTCAGATGCAGGTATCACGCACTGATGTGTCATCCAGCGCGAGAGAAGGTTGGCAGAACATGTAGTTCCCGTGAGGAGAACACAGGTATGAAAGGTCAATGGGTTCGGCTGCATCATCAGCGGCAATAGCTTGCATTTAGTCATAGAGTCATACAGCATGGAAACAAGCCCGGTGGCCCAACTGACCCACACCAACAAACAGGCCCCATCTCAGTTAGTTACAGTTCACCACATTTGGCCCATATCCCTCTCATCCTTTCCTATCCATCTACCAGTCCAAGTTTTACTTTAGTTTAGTTTAGTTTAGTTTAGTTTAGTTTAGTTTAGTTTAGTTTAGTTTAGTTTAGTTTAGTTTAGTTTAGTTTAGTTTAGTTTAGTTTAGTTTAGAGATACAGCACGGAAACAGGCCTGAGGGCCCACCTTGCCCATACCAACAAACAGGCCCTCTCTGTGTTCATTCCATTTGCCCATATTTGGCCTGTACCTCTCTCCTCTTGTCCTAACCATGTACCCGTTCGAATGTTTTTTAAATGCTTTTATAGTACCAACCTCAATTTAATTGATTGTCACATGTACCGAGGTACAGTGAAAAGCTTTTTGTTGCATGCTGTTTCTTAAACGTTATGATAGTCCCTGCCTCAACTTTGGAGTGTGGGAGGAAACCGAAGACCTCGGAGAAAACCCACGCAGGTCACGGGGAGAACGTACAAACTCCATACAGACAGCACCCGTAGTCGGGATCGAACCCGGGTCTCTGGCGCTGTGAGGCAGCAACTCTACCGCTGCCACCTGTACATCACTGTCCGCAAATATCGAGCTCTCCGTTGCGTAAAATAGCTTCTTCTGGCTGATAGACACAAAGCGCTGGAGTCACTCAACGGGTCGGGCAGCATCTCTGGAGAAAAAGGACGGGTGACGTTTAGGGTCAGGACCCTTCTTCAGACTGAAAGTATAGGGGTGGGAACTGGAGACAAGAAAAGGCCAGAACAAAGCAGGGCTGGCAACAGATGACCTAGGAAGGGTGGAGCCCATAATGGTCCATTGGTGGCTGGTGAAGAGGTGATAACGGAGGGATACAAACAGCGGGACTAGTAGGATAACTAGGGTGGGGGAAGGGGAGGGGGGGAAATGCAAGAGTTACTATGAAGAAATTTGAGAAGTCAATGTTCATACCGCTGGGGTGTAAGCTGCCCAAGCGGAATATGAGGTGCTGTTCCTCCAATTTGAGTCGGGCATCACTCTGACAGTGGAGGAGGCCCAGGACAGAAAGGTCAGTGTGGGAAGGGGAGGGGGAGTTAAAGTGTTTGGCAACCGGGAGATTGCGTAGGCCGAAGCCTCTTCTTTTTCATAGTTTTACCTGTTACGATTCCTCTTGGCTTCCCAATCTCTGCCCACCTAATCTTTGCTCCCCCTCCCTGGTCTCCACATTCTCTGGTGTGTCAAACACAAAGTGCTGGAGTAACTCAGCGGGTCAGGCAGCATCAGTGGAAGGAATGGACAGACAACGTTTCTGGTCGGGAAGTGTAGGAAGGAACTGCAGATGCTGGTTTAAACCGAAGATAGGCACAAAAAGCTGGAGTAACTCAGCGGGGCAGGCAGCATCTCTGGAGAGAACTTGTCGGGTCTGAAGAAGGGTCTCGACCGAAATGTCACCGATTCCTTTTCTCCAGAGATATTTGTGGTCAGGACCTTCTTTAGACTGCTGTATGATGCTATCATGTCCTTCCTGCCATGTGTTTATTATTTTTATTTCAAAAATAACCTTTAATCGTCAAAGATATATACAAGGAATACAAAATCCACAGCGCGTGGGTTTCTTTACATTTGTGGTGCTGTTCAATCTACAAACTCACAGCATCAGCACATTCTGTGAACAGAGTGCCATTGCCACTCATAAACTCATTGGATTATCAGTGATAGGAGCAGTATTAGGCCATTCGGCCCATCATGTCTACTCTGCCATTCAATCATGGCTGATCTATCTCTCCCTCCTAACCTCATTCTCCTGCCTTCTCCCCATAACCTCTGACACAATAGATTCTTGATTAACACGGGTGTCAGAGGTTATGGGGGGAAGGCAGGAGAATGGGGTTCGGGGGGGAGAGATAGATCAGCCATGATTGAATGGCGGAGTAGACTTGATGGGCCGAATGGCCTAATTGTACTCCTATCACTGATGATCTTATGACACCATGTGGCCTTCAGGGAATGATTCAAGCTTCAAGGGTTTTAGAGGCTTCTCCCTCAATAGCCAGCAGCAGAAGGACCTTAGAAAGCGGTCCTTCCCCGCACAGCATTTGAATTGGCAGCACCGAGCTTCAGCGAGTCCCTCCCGTACGTACTCCTGCAGTCTGGAATCTGCCAGCCGGCAATATTGCCCGACGGACAGGTCTCGCTCTGCTGGGAGACCAACCAGTTTCAGGCAGACCAAAGAAAGGGTTTTCACCAAGTTGGTGATCTACCAACAACACTTGATGGGAACATCAGAGTGTCCCTGGGAAGATTCCGAAATACAGAGAGTCCTCGCTGACCGGGATGAACCCTGACCCTCGCATCCTTCTTCGTAAATACACAGCCCACCAAGAGATAGTCCATCGTCCCCACCTCATCATAGACATCCCGAGGGTTCAGTGAGTTGGGGGTTGACATGCCACCATGTGCAGGAAGGATCTGACCAGAGGACCATCAGGGTATATGGGGAGAAGACAGGAGAATGGAATTAGGAGGGAGAGATAGATCAGCCATGATTGAACGGTGGAGTGGACTTGATGGGCCGAATGGCCTAATTCTGCTCCTATCACATGACTTTATGATCCCTCTCACTGCTAGCTAATTGAAGCCAATGGATAATATAGAGGCAAGGATGTAATGCTGAGGGCACGAGGCCACATTTGTATTAGGAGCAGTTTTGAGTTCCACATCTGAGGAAGGAGTTGTTGGCATTGGAGAGGGTCCAGAAGACGTTTGCGATAATGATCTTGGGAATGATTGGGTTGACAAGTGTTGAGCGTTTGACGGCACTGGGCCTGTACTCGCTGGAGTTTAGAAGGATGAGGGGGTACCTCATTGGAAATTACCGAATAGTGAACAGCCTGGATAGAGTGGATGTGGAGAGGATGATGGATAGGGCAGGTTTAGAGGAATATGGACCAAACGCGGGAAGGTGGGACTAGTGTAGCTGGGACATGTTGGCCGGTGTGGGCAAGTTGGGCCGAAGGGCCTGTCTCCACACTGTATCATTCTCTGACTCTAAGAGAAGGCTTCTTTGAGAATTCTGAGTATTAAGAGGTGTTCATTTCCTCAGATGAGTCTTCAGAACTTTCTTCCCCAATGGCATTTAAACCAGAATCTCTTAATGGTTTTAAGGTAATCTCTGGATCGGCGGTCCAGAACTCCAGTTGTTTAATCATGTGCCCTTGCATTTCATTGCCTGTAATCTCGACAGTCAGTATTGCATGTTGAAATCTGTTAGGGTGTGATACGAATTACAGTTGTACAAGAGGTTGCCCAGCGGTAGAGTTGCTGCCTTGCAGCACCAGAGACCCAGGTTCAATCTTGACCATGGGTGCTGCCTGTATGGAGTTTGTACATCCTCCCTGTGACCCGCGTAGGTTTTCTCCGGGATCTCCAGTTTCCTCTCACACTACAAATGAAAGGGTTCATCGCTATTAGCTAGGGTTACCTTGCATGATGGGATACTTGGCCATTTCTGATTTCTTGCTTAAATGCTTATGGGGCTTCAAAACTACTGACAGAGGAAATATACTGCAGACTCTTGTAGATGAAAACGGAAACACTGCCTCGTATGGGGGTAACTGATAACAAATACTGCAGACTCGTGTGGGTGTGAGCGAAACTTGCAATCCTTGGACTAACCACCGAACAGACTATGCCTGGGATAAGCAAAGTACAGAACAACATTGACCGGACTGATGTACATAGATCACTGTTCCTCCGAAGATAAGATAACAGTCACTGAAATGAATGTCAACTGTTGTTTCTCAGAAATACTCCTCTGCAGCCGTTTTTGGAAGTATAACTAAAGGGCCTGTCCCACTGCGGCGACCTAATTTGCGAGTTGAGAAGAGTTTGCGCTCGACTCAAACTCACAGCACGTGGTCCTAGGAGGTCCTAGGAGGTCACTGGAACTCTCCTTCATGCTCGAGGGAAGTTCCCGCTTACTCACGGCCTCAGTTTGGTCGAGGAAAATTCTTCAGCAAATTGGTCGGCATGGTTCTTTTGAACTCGTAGTGCAGTGGAGTGGGGTCGACTGCCTATTAGTTACAGGCAGTCGAGGGCAGCCGTAGGCAATCTCCTTTGCTGACCGGGCATTTAAACTGGCTCATTGGAGTTTTCAGAACCAAGGAAAACCGACCGTTAATGTTAAATGCCGCTAAACGTTATTAAAGTTTGTCTGGCTTCTTAAAAGTATCTCTACTCCTTCTCCCCCCCCCCCTTCTCTCCCCTTCTCTCCCCTTCTCTCCTCTTCACCCATTCTCTCGGTGCTGGATTTAAAATACCGCGGAGCCAGGGATCCGAGATCGCCAGAGTCGGAGCTCCAGCCAGCACGGCCTGAGGACTTCAGGAGCCGCGGTCTCCGGGGAGGAAGCGGCCGCTGCAGGCATTCCAAGCCGCTGAGGAGTGTTCACCCGACGCCGGAGTTCCATCTTCCCGGCAAGAGGGCCTGAAGCATCGGGCTGCCGTAGCGGCGACTGCAGATGCTACAATAGGCCCCGACTATGGGTGAACAGGGGACGGGACTGGACTTTGTTACCTTCCCCCACAGTGGGAACTATTGTGGGGGGATGTTTTTATGTTTATTGTTAAATTCTTTAATGTTGTGTCTTATCTTTATTCGTGTGCTGCAATGGCAAGTCAAATTTCACTACACCAATTGGTGTATGTGATAATAAATGTCCCTTGTCCCTTGTCTCTCCCCTTCTCTCCCCCCCCCCCCCCCCCCCCCCCCCCCCCGAGGGCATTCAATCCAATTTGAGATACCAGCGACCAAGACAGATGTATACAGCAATTCATTCTTCCCCCGCACAATTAAAGCATGGAATAGTCTCCACCCTACCTTAGTTACCCAACCAGATGCAACTAAATTTAAGGTAGCTCTTTCTTCCCAAAAACCCTTTCTGGCTTAAGTCCTCGCTCCACCACCTCCAGTTTAAATTCCATTTGGAATATTTTGGAGGACCAAGAAACCAAGAACCAACCAACCAAGAACCCCTCCGCGCTCTCTAAAGGACTTACCGTACACTGTGCCAGCAGACTTTTACCTTCCTGTTCATCGCGGGTGTGAATTTCAGACAGTGCTCACCCGCTTTCCCTGGCCCCCGCCTTTGCGATGTGTTTGTGTGTGTGTGTGTGTGTGTGTGTGTTGACGGTCGATCCAGCTCGCGGTTTCATCGCTGATGGTCGATCCAGCTCGAGGTTGTTCAGGCGAGTGCCCTCGAGCTTGAAGGTCGAAGAGAGTCACTGAAAAGTCGCGTTAGTGGGACAGGCGCTGAAGGCATTTACTTGACTTTAATTGTATATAAGAAATTGTAAAACACTGTATCTTTGAGTGGCTGCTCGGGGAGCACTGAG
Source organism: Amblyraja radiata (assembly GCF_010909765.2). NCBI lineage: Eukaryota > Metazoa > Chordata > Chondrichthyes > Rajiformes > Rajidae > Amblyraja > Amblyraja radiata. The sequence continues at coordinate 5,331,187 of NC_045994.1, read as the reverse complement.
TATATTGGCATACTCTCTGTACTAGTCCCCGCCACTCCTGTCATGACGAATTGAGTAAAAATTGGCATGGTTTACCTTTAACCCTTTGTGTTATTCTCTGTATTAAAAAGTGAACTTTATTATTGGCGTAGTCGGCAGGATTTCGCTGGGACCATCAACAGACGCCGGGCTAAGAGGCTGCAGTTTGACCGGGATCGGATGGGGAGAAAAAAATGCACTAGTCTGACCCCTTGAGACCGACCTACCAAAGAAGCTCCCGGGAAAATTCAGGTCCCTCGTCAGAAGGTTGATCTGGTTCCCTGCCGAAAACGAGCAGGCAACAAAGGTAAGACCAACTGCAAGAGATTTTTGCTAGATTTTGGCTACTAGGAAAGTAGTTGGTAGGGTATTTTGCTACTGGGAAATTAGTTGGCAATTGGATAGAGCAAACTAAAAAAGTTGGCCATTCACAAAGTAGCCGGGCTGCGAGAGGCTCGCGGCTATGGGGAATAATCTGGATAAAAGTGACGGGGGAACGCCCGTCCAACACGTTGTAGAGGCGCAAATGTCGTGAATAAATGGATTCTTAATTCAGGCATTGTAGATTGGAAATACATGGATGTTTAGCACTCTGACAGTGAGATTGGAGATGCCAATATCGCAGAAAAAAATGTTAATTTGGGAAAATTGTGATTAGACATGTTGGAAATGGTCAATTTTCACCTTTTTGTTGCAGCTTTTTTTATTACAGGATATATTTAATAGAAAAAAAAGTTTTGTGGAATACTAGGAATTTGAGATTGTGAATTTGGGGATAGATTGGAAGAATTGGGAATAATTTTAAATGTGTTTTTCTTATTAATGATCTATTTTTAAATGGTTTAAAGATATTGGCAAAGTTATGGATTACTGATTTTGAGTTTTTGGGGAAGCTTTTAGAATGCACAGTGTTTGTCTTTTAGAATGCAAATGAGCAGCCAGGTTTCTGTCGCCAGGAAGGAAATGTATGGAGGCTTGAAGCATGTGTTGTGTAAAAGACAAATGAAGGTTCATGCAGTATTGTGCTAGTTGATTACAAAAGGGGGTTTGAGAGAACTCACTATGGGGGGTAAAAAGTGAGAGATAAAGCAGATTGGGGAGGAGAAACATATTAGGATAATTTAAGACAAAAATACCAACAAACCCTGAACTTCCCAGCACTGGGATTCTCATATTTGACTAAACTCTACCATTTGCGCTGTGAGAATGAAAGAGGGGTGCAACCAGTTGTAGTAACAGACCATGAAGATGAAATGAGGCCAGTTACATGCTCTTCATCTGGGCAAAGTCCAGTGGTAGCTGGGCTGCACTGATGTGCTTAAACAAGTGGCTACATAAAGATATTCCCATGCCAAGATAGAACTGCTAGAATTGTGATAAGGAGTCAAGGAAATAATATTTCGGTGGGGATCCTTCTTCAGATAGACTCTGATCGGGGAACACATTCACAGCGAAGGTGATGAAGGATGTAGTTAAAGAGTTATTTCACATTTCCAAACCACCCGCAGAGTTTTGGATTAGTGGAGTAAAGAGTTTAAGTAAAGCCTTGACCGAGACTGGACAGGAATGGGTTAAGATATTTCCAGCCATTTTTATGGTCCAGAACAACCCCAGCGATAGAGACAGGGTTAACACCTTTCAAATTGATAACAGGACAAGATATGAACCGACCAGAAGATGGCCCTCTTTAAAATGAGGGTGACCCCACGCCACGTACCCCCTGGGGTGCAACTAGAGTGTGGAAATTCCACCCACAAGCCCTCAGCAATTAATTAATTACGTATGCACAGCAATTAACCCATGCCTTGCCAGATCTGCATTCCCAGGTACGAGAGGCATAGAAGCCACGACCAGTTGAACACAGGGACGAGTCCATACAATCAGGCTACATACTGATAAGATAATGGAATCGGAAGAAATTGAGACTGTGTTGAAAGGGACTGTATCAAGTGCTACCAACAACACCAACTGCCGTGAAGATTGAAGATCACCCCCATTGGTACATCTGGTTGACTGTAAACGGAGAACCAAGAAAGGACAATGGGGCTATTTAAATGGCCTCTCCTCATTTATGCTGGGGTTGGCCCAGATGAACTGGACTTGGGGAAATAATTTGTTTCTGTCTATGAGTTTTGAAATTGCTCTTTGTGATAATATAAGTGTTTGCTGATTATTTCAGGTGATTATTTCAAGGTTATTTGGCCTTTGTTGTCCCTCACATGCGAGCTGTGTAACATTAACTGAATCGTATATCCCCATGAGGGCTACGTGAAGTATATCGAAGTCAAAGCAATTATGGATGGTTGCCTTCCCATTTTATGGGACAGCCCGCCTATCACGGGAATTGATTAATATGGCCTCCGTATTGGAGAAAATGGTTAATGAAACGGCATGCATTTTTACTTACAAACAAAAGGCCCTCTCATCCACGACAGCTGAAATGGTTGCACATCGCAGCTGGTGGCTATTTGGCTGGTTTGGAGGTCTATAGGGGACCATAATACATTACGGTTCTATTTTTCTGTTGGTGCTTATGTTGATATTTGTTATGCAATGTATCTGACAACTCTTGCTTTGCGGGGACTGTAATGTTATCATGTGGCCCCTGGGGTGATATCCCTTCCCTTGTTTGAGGGGTGTCCCCATTGGACTCTGCCCCTCAATGTCCAGCAAAGACCCTTGCATTCCCTCTCTCTCCATCCCCCCCTCCCCACACTAGTCATCCTGCCAGTTCCACTGTTCGTATCCCATCGTTATCACCTCCTCCACAGCCAACAATGGACCATTGTGGGCTCCTAGTTCATCAATGCGGGCTCTAATTTGTTCTGTGCCCTTTTCATACCTCTGGTTTGCCTCTCCCTAAACTCTGAAGACGGTTCTCGACCCCGAAACGTCGCCTGTTCCTTTTTCTCCATAAATGCTGCCTGACCAGCTGAGTTACTCCAGCTCTTTGTGTCTATCTTCGGTGTAAACTAGCATCTGCAGTTCCTTCCTGCGCATTATATATATATATATATATATATATATATATATATTATGGACCATATTGACTTCCACAAGTTACTAACAAACCACCAACATGGCTTTAGACAGGTTCGACATGTGAAACCCAACTGGCCGGACTCATCGATGATCTAGCCAGGTCACTCGATAACAAGGGTCAGACTGATCTGATTATATTAGACTTCAGTAAGGCTTTTGATAAGGTTCCCCATAAGGGCTCCTGTACAAGCCCAACCATGTAGGAATAGATGGCAACCTCTTAAAATGGATTGAGATCTTTTTGACAAGGAGACACCAGCGAATTCTCTTGGAGGGAGAGACGTCTATTGAAACTTCTGTGATATCAGGTGTATGTACCACAGGGGACTGTCATGGGTCCATTGCTCTTCCTACTGTATATCTATGACATTCCAAATGCAGTTTCGTCCAGAGTTCGACTCTTCGCAGATGATGCCATCATTTATAGAGAGATTAAAAACCAGAAGACAGCTTGTCCTCACAGAAGGGTCTGGATGCTCCTTTGAGGGGGGGGGGAGAACCTGGCAGATGTCGTTCAATACAACCAGATGTCATACCATGCATGTATCACACAAGATCAAACCATTTTTATCAGAATACAACACGGGTAGCCGTACATTGCTTGCTGTCGACCATCACCCATATCTAGGAGTCGAATTAAGCAAAGATTTAAGTAGGGCGCCGCATATTAGTCAAGTGTCTAACAAAGCAAATAGAACTCTCAGCCTTCTCAAGAGAAATGTTCACGCATGTAGTACATCCATCAAAGAGAATGCCTACAAGTCCCCTAATTTGAGGATGTACATTCTTGCTATTGAGGGAGTGCAGCGTAGGTTTACAAAGTTAATTCCCGGGATGGCGGGACTGTCATATGCTGAGAGAATGGAGCGGCTGGGCTTGTATACTCTGGAGTTTAGAAGGATGAGAGGGGGATCTTATTGAAACATATAAGATTGTTAAAGGCTTGGACACGCTAGAGGCAGGAAACATGTTCCCGATGTTGGGGGAGTCCAGAACCAGGGGCCACTGTTTAAGAATAAGGAGTAAGCCATTTAGAACGGAGACGAGGAAACACTTTTTCTCACAGAGAGTGGTGAGTCTGTGGAATTCTCTGCCTCAGAAGGCAGTGGAGGCCAGTTCTCGGATGCTTTCAAGAGAAAGCTAGATAGGGCTCTTAAAAATAGCGGAGTCAGGGGATATGGGGAGAAGGCAGGAACGGGGTACTGATTGGGGATGATAAGCCATGATCACATTGAATGGCGGTGCTGGCTCGAAGGGCCGAATGGCCGAATCCTGCACCTATTGTCTATTGTCTAAGTCCTTGGCCAGGCCCAAATTGGAGTATTGTGGAGCCGTATGGAATCCTTTCACCAACAACAAGAAGATCACCCTGGAGAAAGTACAACGTCGAGCAGCCCGCATTGTATGTCATGACTACAAGCGCAAATGTGAATAATATGTTGACTCCCTCAGATGGGATACCCTAGAGCTCCGCAGAATCGGGCTAAGTCTTATTGCAATTTACAAGGAGATTCACAAAATCACGCCATCAAACCTCCCATCATCCCAGAGCACCAACTGCCATGAAACAAGACAAAATAACGGTCCCTACATCATCAACTGGCTCAATGTCAATAAACTGTATCAGGGACTGGGCTGTTTATTTATTTATTTATTATTATTTTTTTAAACATTAATTTTTTTATTTTAAAAGCATTGTACATACATCTTAATTATGATATGCAACGTAATACATTTCATGTACAACTTCTCTTTTTTTTTTAAACTTTAAGCTGTAATAGAAAAAGAGAAAAGAGAAAGAAGAATGAGGATAGTGGTGAAGTGCACAAAATTGCTGGAGGAACTCAGCGGGTGCAGCAGCATCTATGGAGCGAAGGAAATAGGCGACGTTTCGGGCCGAAACCCTTCTTCAGTCTGAAGAAGGGTTTCGGCCCGAAACGTCGCCTATTTCCTTCGCTCCATAGATGCTGCTGCACCCGCTGAGTTCCTCCAGCAATTTTGTGTACCTTCGATATTCCAGCATCTGCAGTTCCCTTTTGAACATAGTGGTGAAGTGTAGTCTGCAGTAGTTCAATTCAATTCAACTTTAATGTCATTGCACAAATACAAGTATGGGTACAACCAAGTTGGCGTTAAATGAATGATGATGTTTAAGTAGACTGCGTGCTTGAGAATGTGAAAAATAAAGGGGAAAGAAGAAAAAAAAAAGAAAACAGGCCCCAAAGAGAAGAGGGCCTTAAGAAACCGACTTTCGTTTGAACCTCATGTGAGGTGCGAAGGACAAATAAATGGTATTGTATTGTATTGGTTTGTAAGAAGGGAAAGGAAATAAGTGAAATATCCAAAGAAGGTAGAGCTAAACAAAAAAGAAAGGGAATGTGCCTAATTCACAACGGTTCACACCCATCACCTAGTTCTAACACAATAACTTTCCAGGATTATGCTGCACCATATTATACTTGCAACAAATCAATAAAAGGTGACCATATTCTTAAGAATTGTTCTTGTTTTCCTGCTAGAACGAGTCTCATTTTCTCGAGATGTAATATTTCCGACATATTTGTGATCCACATTTTAAACGTTGGGATGGGCTGTTTTTATTTATGTGTGAAATGTTTAAGTTTTAGTTCAAGTTCAAGTGAGTTTATTGTCATGTGTCCCTGATAGGACAATGAAATTCTTGCTTTGCTTAAGCACAACAGAACATAGTAGGCATTTACTACAAAACAGATCAGTGTGTCCATATACCATTATATAAATATATACACACAAGAATAAATAAACTGATAAAGTGCAAATAACAGAAAATGGGTTATTAATGTTCAGAGTTTTGTCCGAGCCAGGTTTAATAGCCTGATGGCTGTGGGGAAGTGACTATTCCTGAACCTGGTTGTTGCAGTCTTCAGGCTCCTGTACCTTCTACCTGAAGGTAGCAGGGAGATGAGTGTGTGGCCAGGATGGTGTGGGTCCTTGATGATACTGCCAACCTTTTTGAGGCAGCGACTGCGATAAATCCCCTCGATGGAAGGAAGGTCAGAGCCGATGATGGACTGGGCAGTGTTTACTACTTTTTGTAGTGTGTGATGCTCTGCTGTTCCCTGGGAAACGTCTTCTCATTTTGCACTGTACAACTGCTGCTTTGCAAGCTGACAATAATGAAGGTGGTCTGAAGAAGGGTTTCGGCCCGAAACGTTGCCTATTTCCTTCGCTCCATAGATGCTGCTGCACCCGCTGAGTTTCTCCAGCAATTTTGTCTACCTTCCACTTCAAAATATAATCACTCCTCTACTCACTCCGACCTGCGCGATATATCCACTGATGAGGTGTTTGCGCAGTAAACAATCAGAACTAATTCTAAGTGTTGGGGGGGGGGGGGAGTCAAAGAGCAGCATCCCTCTTCCCATCAGAACTGCCCCCTCCACCGACTCCTTTAAATCAACACTTAAAACTCATCTCTACTCCCAAGCCTTTCTTGACTCCTCTGAGCGAGGGCTATATGCATGTAGTGATGTGTGTATTTGATCTATGAACCACTATTGTTTGTTATACTATTCTTATACCAATTTGGCCAACGAGAGTTGCTTTGTAAATGTGCTATATCAATAAAAGTGAATTGACTTGACTTGGGAGCAACTAGCTGAGAAGTTTTGCGAGAAGCAGCGAGTCGAACGTCTTGGGTTTGAGACCATCACGTGTCTTTATTCCCTCCCTCCCCCCCTCCCTCGCTCTCCCTGCAGCTCATGAGCCTCGGGACACACAGGCGAACAAAAGGTAAAGAAAGAGGAAGATTCTTCGGAAAAAAGGATCTCCAAACCCTGTTGCGTGCGTGTGTGTGTGAGCGGGGACGTATCACCCAGGCGGTGAGTGATTTGCAGCGGCGCTGGTCAGTTTCAATGTGAGATTTCACTGGGAGAAAAGTTGGGGCGATGTGTTGCAAACTTTCTGAGTCCAACTCGGCGGCTTTGTACCAAGTCGGCCGCCAGCGCCGAGCTCTCTCCCAGAGCGGTTGTTTTTTCCCCCCCTTTGTATAGATTCCAGTCCATCTCCGTCCTCCTCGTCAATGTGAAAAATATGTTTGAGGAACTTTTTCTTTTACCACACACTTGCGGCGCTTAGATTGTTTCCAACCGCGTAACTTTCCCCCGTCTCCAGCTGTTTGTTTTATTTCCCCTCCAGGGAGTTTGGATTTTTTGTGCGTGTATGTATGTGTGTGATTTTTCTTCCTTTCACGCGGTTACAGTGTTTTTGAAAGTCTGCACGGCACGCCATGGAAAGGGTAAAGACTTCAGGCAATCAATGCCCTGAATTATCATCGCCTTTTGTTCCTTCTTGGGGTTGAAACCAAGACTTTCTTTCTTTCTCTTGCTCCCCATTATAAGGAGCTTCGATGAAAAGTATTTTTCTTCCTACCAAGTTTTCCCTATGATATCTCCTGCCCCGATCTCACTACCCCCTAATCTCCTCCTCCTCCCCCCACCCTCCTTCCTGGTCTCTCCCCCCTCCTCATCTCTGCTCCTCTCGACCCCCCCCCCCCCTCGCCCCGATCTCTCCCCCGTCCTGACCTCCCCCCTTCCCGCTCTCTCCCCACCGACTTCCTGATCCCTCCCAGCTCCCAATATTCCCCACCCCCTCCCAATCACCTCTCCCCCTCACGATCACTCCCTCCTCCCAATATTCCCAATCTCTCACCACTCCACTCCCATCCCATCACCCCCCTCTCCCAATCTCTCCCTTCATCATGCCCCCCCCCCCACTCTCGCAATCTCTCCCCTTCCCAATCTTGCCCCCCCCCCCCATCTCTCTACCCTCCCAATTTTTCTCCCCCTCAAAATCTCCTTCCCCCCAACCTCCCCCCCCCCCCCGTTTACCAACCCCACCATCTGATCTCTCCCCCTCCCAATCTCGCCTCTTGCAATCCCATCTTCCCCCCTCCCAAAGAAGAAGGGTTTCATCCCGAAACGTTGCCTATTTCCTTCGCTCCATAGATGCTGCCTCACCCGCTGAGTTTCTCCAGCAATTTTGTGTACCTTCCCAATCTTGCCCCCCCCCTTCCAATCTCTCCCCCCTCCCTATCTCCACCCCCCCCCCCCCCAAACCACTCCAGAGGTTTATGCCATAAATAGAGATGCTCTGACTTGTTGAACATCCTGAGTTTAAAGTCTCCACCACCTCAAACAGGCAGCTAGCATCATCAGAGACCCACACCACCCTGACCACACACTCATCTCACCCCTGCCATTGGGGAGAAGGTAGAGGAGCCTGAAAACTGTAACATCCAGGTTCAGGAGCAGCTTCTCCCCTACACCCATCAGGCTATTAAACACCACATGCTCCAAATAGGCTCCAAACTACACAGACATTATTGTTGCACTATTATTGTCTATATGTTTCTTTCAATATGTATATATATCGATACTGAACATTTTGTTGTATATTATGGGTTATACAGTGTACTATGTTTACGTATCTGTCGTGCTGCAACAAGTTAGAATTTCATTATTCCGCTTTAGGACACATGACAATAAAACACTTGATTCTTGAAAAGCTGCAAAAGAGAAGGGCAAAAAAACAGAAGGCACAAAGTGCTGGAGTAACTCAGCAGGTCTGGCAGCATCCCTGGAGAACAGGGAAAAGTGATGTTTCGGGTCAGACTGGGAGTGATAGGTGGGTACGGGGGGGGGGGAAGGATTGATTGGAGGATGGGTGGACAGACACTGGAGCTGAAGAGGAGGCTAAGGGTGTCAGATAAACGACGCCAGAGAGAGGGGTACAGGTGGAAGGGGACCATTCCTACTCTGAAGAAGAGTCTCGATCCGAAACGTCACCCAGTGCTTCTCTCCAGAGATGCTGCCTGACCCGCTGAGTTAAGGGCCTGTCCCACCTGCGCGTAGTTTACGCGACATCTATTACGCATCACAATGCACGATGCGCGCGTCGTGACACGTGCATTACGCGCGCATGGCGTACATTACGCGCACATGTAGCGTGGTGAGGTGTGGTGGCGTGGGTAGTGACGCACGCTAGCGCGCGGCGCCCCAGGATTTTGGGATTCTCAAAATGCTCGCAAATAACACCCAAGTGGGACAAGCCCTTTACTCCAGCATTTTGTGTCGACCTTCGATTTAAACCAGCATCTGCAGTTCTTTCCTACACACCTATCCCACACCTTTGTATAGATCTTTCCTTATGATTTCAGCTCGGTGGTCATGTAGGTGTAATAGTTCTACAGCCCTCTCCTGTTTACCAGTCGAGCACGAGGTGACATGGACAGAACTGGGGGGGGGGGGGGGGGGGGGGGGGGGGGGGCAAGAATCCAAACCTCTCCAAGTCTCTCGCCCACAGTGGGTAGAAGTAAAAACCTGCAGATTCCAGAAACCCGAGACAAAAACGGAAGATGCTATGGAATAGAAAAACACTGCAGATGCTGCAATCTTGAGCAAAAACACAAAGTGCTGGAGGGACTCGGCGGGTCAGGTAGCATCTGTGGAGGGAATGGACAGGTGACTTTACAGGTTGGCACCCTTCTTCAAAGCTGGAAGGGCAGGCAAGGCGAGTATGGTGTGATAGATTGATGTTTCAGATCGTCACAGAATCATACAGCATGGAAACGGGCCCTTCGGCCCAACTTGCCCATGCCGACTAAAATAGCCCATCTACACTAGTCTCACCTGCCTTCATTTTGGACCACATCCCTCTAAACTTTCCTATCCATGTACCTGTCCAGAGGAAAGGGATAATTGACCACTCTCAGATACAGTGTAGTTTAGAGATACAGTGCAGAAACAAGCCCTAGGGCCCACCGAGTCCACACCGACCAACGACCCCCTGCACACTTACACTATCCTACACCCACCAGGGACAATGTACAATTATAGCAAGTCAATTATCCTACAAACCTGCGCGTCTTTGGAGTGTGGGAAGAAACAGGAGGTTGCGGAGAAAGCCTACGCAGGTCACGGGGGGAACGTACAAACTCTGTACAGACAGCGCCCGTAGTCAGGATCAAACCTGGGTGTCTGGAGCTGTGAGGCAGCAACTCTACAGCTGTGCCACCGTGCCGCCCAGATGACTTTACCCACATGGGTGGCGCTTCGATGGCTGCCTCGCCTACAGTCTGTCTGCGCTTTTCGTCTTTATTTTGTTATTTTTGGTGTGTGTAAAAACTCTGTGTTAATGTTCTCCGGTTTGTTTGATGTGGGGGATATGGAGGGGTGGGGGTCGGGGGGAAATGTCTTACCCTGCCAGAGGTGCGATTATTTTCCGGGTCGTATCTCCGGTCGCTCTGCGGCCTAACATTGTGGAGCTGGAGGCCTCGCTCGGGACTGACTTTGAGCCCCACCGCGGGGTCGTGGACTTACCACCGGAGCCGATTCCTTGCCTGGGATCGACGCTCCAACGGGGCCCGCGGACTTTAACATCAAGGAGCTCGCAGTCTCGGGTTGAGACCGACGTCGGGAAGCTGCAAAACCGCACGGCGTTCGAGTAGCCCCGACCCGTGTGGCATCGTGCTGCCCGAAGTCCTCTGATGATTCTTGAACCTGAAACAATGACTGTGTTTCTCTCCTCGTGGAAGCTGTCTGATCCGCTGAGTCCTCCAACACATTGTTTAAATATAAATGGCTTAGTGATGCTTGAGGATGGTTTGGTGCTAGATAAATGCAGGTTGTTGCATAATTAGTCGGGACCTTGACTAGGCCCTACTGGAGGATGGAAGCCAGGGACTTGAATGCGCGGTGTGTGCTTTTCTCCGTCATATTTGTCTGGTAACCATTCATGGGTTGGAGATATTGCCCGGCAGTGCCAGCATTTATTACTCATCCTTAGTCACCCTAAACTGAGGAGACATTTAGCCACATTGTGGAACCTCCACTCACATTCGTGCCATGTGCTAGATTGTGGGTCCAGGATGATTTTAGTTGCCTTTTTGAGGCAGATAGTTCGAAGGTCTCCAATGGGGTGGATGGGGAGTCCAGAACCAGGGGCCACAGTTTACGAATAAGGACAAAGCCATTTAGAACGGAGATGAGGAAACACTTTTTCTCACAGAGAGTGGTGAGTCTGTGGAATTCTCTGCCTCAGAGGGCAGGTTTTCTGGATGCTTTCAAGAGAGAGCTAGATAGGGCTCTTAAAGATAGCGGAGTCAGGGGATCTGGGGAGAAGGCAGGAACGGGGTACTGATTGGGGATGATCAGCCATGATCACATTGAATGGCGATGCAGGCTCGAAGGGCCAAATGGCCTACTCCTGCACCTATTGTCTATTGTCTATTGACTGCACTCTCACTGGTGAAGCCAAGGGGCGGTTCCGTTGCCTGATAACAACTGGGGAAGAACTATCCCTGAATCTGGAGGTTTTCACACTTCTTTATCTCTTGTCCGATGGGAGAGGGGAGAAGAGTGAGTGACCGGGGTGAGACTGGTCCTTGATGATGCTGCTGGCCTTGCTGAGGCAGCGTGAGGTGAGGATGGAGTCAATGGAAGGGAGGTTGGTTCGTGTGGTGGTCTGGGCTGAGTCCACGACTCTGTAATTATCTGCGGCTTGGATGGAGCTGTTCCCAGACCAGGCCGTGATGCAATGTGGTAAAATGCAAAGATCCTATAGCAAGCAAGATAGTCCACTCGACGAATAAGACGTAGTACGGTCATGGGCAGATTCATGGCCCCGTTTCCGTAACCGGCTTCCGTCTCCGCACCAAAGATCCCGTAGCGGAGCAAAGATAACTAGTGCGGAGGCGGAAGCCGGTTACGGAAACATCCTCGTAAAAATAAAAGTTCGTTGGGAAAAATCTTCTCCTCATTTTCAGAATTATAATTTATTAACACAAACTGTTCCCCCGCAATGTTGATTACAATGCAAGAGGGATAACCAAAGTCGGGTCGGGTTACTGAAATGGATGAAAAAAAGGCCCACGTTCCGCTCCGTTGCATACTACACGCCAGCCCATTGCATTTAGCAGGAGTGGTCTATCTTGCTCCGCCATAGGATCTTTGGTAACATGCTTTCTACGGCGCATCTGTAGAGGTTTCGGGAGTTGTTGGGGACATGCTGAACTTCCCAAGCCCGGCTAAGGAAGTAGAGGCGTTGATGTGCTTTCTGGACCACTGCTTCAATGTGGCTGGATCCAAGTGTACTGACCATGGACAATTGGCCATGATGGTGCGGGGACTTCCCTCATTCACTGGAGCCCAGAAGGGAGGACAGATGACCATGGTACCCTAGTCAACAAGGTGCAGGAGAGATGTGTAGGCATGAAGGTGATGAGATGTACAGGAATTATATCCAGAAAAACAGCCTTCCTATCCTCTCTCTGCCTCTCATATGTTTACACACCACTATCACGCCAAGGAGCCGGGATTAGAGGGTATTAACTACACAGAGAGGTTGGACAGATTAGGAATGCCTTCTCTGGAACGTCAGAGGTTGAGGAGAGACCTGAGAGAAGTAAATAAAATGATTAGAGGCGTAGACAGGGTAGACAGCCAGAACCTTGTTCCTTCAGAATGGAAATGTCAAAGACTAGCGGGCATAGCTTTCAGGTGAGGGGGGTACATTTTAAATGAGTCCGAAGAAGGGTCTCAACCCGAAACGTCACCCATTCCTTCTCTCCAGAGATGCTGCCTGTCCCGCTGAGTTACTCCAGCATTTTGTGTCTGTCTTACTTTTTAAAGAAGATGAAATGGGTGCGTGTTTTACCGGGAGTGGATGCAATAGTGGTGTTTAAGAGGCTTTTAGATATGCAGGGATGGAGGGGTATGGATACCATGCAGGGAGGGAGATTAGTTTGTCTTGGCGTCATGTTTGGCACGGACATTGTGGGCCGAAGGGCCTGTTCCCGTGCTGTTCTGTGTCACAACTCAGCCTCCTGCACCCCAGGGAAAACAGACCCACCCAGAAGAAGGGTCTCGACCCGAAATGTCACTTTTTCTCCAGAGATACTACCTGACCTGCTGAGTTACGCCAGCACTTTGTGTCTATCTTGAGTAGCTAATCGCGATAGATTCATCAAAAGTTTAGAGTTTAGAAGGATGAGGGGGTTCTTATAGAAACATATAAAATTATAAAAGGACTGGACAAGCTAGATGCAGGAAAAATGTTCCCAATGTTGGGCGAGTCCAGAACCAGGGGCCACAGTCTTAGAATAAAGGGGAGGCCATTTAAGACTGAGGTGAGAAAAAACCTTTTTCACCCAGAGAGTTGTGAATTTATGGAATTCCCTGCCACAGAGGGCTGTGGAGGCCAAGTCACTGGATGGATTTAAGAGAGAGTTAGATAGAGCTCTAGGGGCTAGTAGAGTCAAGGGATATGGGGAGAAGGCAGGCACGGGTTATTGATAGGGGACGATCGGCCATGATCACAATGCATGGTGGTGCTGCCTCCTCCTGAACCTATTTTCTATGTTTCTATGTTTCTAATAGCAAGCATAGTTTGAAGGTGAGAGGAAGGATTTTTAAAGGGGATCTGAGTGGTAAGATTTTTACACAGAGAGTGGTTAAAATCTGGAGTGTCTGGCTGACTAGAAGGTGCAATCAGGTATAGTCAGTATGTGTAAGAGGCGTTTTGGGCAGATTGAAATAGGCAAGGCATTTGGAGCAATTTTGGGCCCCATATCAGAGAATTGATGTTCTGGTGTTGGAGAGGGTCCAGAGGAGGTTTACAGGAATGATCCCAGCAATGAGTGGGTTAACCTATAGTGAGCATTTGTCGGCACTGGGCCTGTACTCGCTGGAGTTTAGAAGAATGAGGGGGGAACCTCATTGAAACTTACCGACTATTGAAAGGCCTGGATAGAGTGGATGTTTCCACTAGTGGGAGAGTCTAGGACTAGAGGTCACAGCCTCAGAATTAAAGGGCGTTCCTTTTGGGTGGAGATGAGGAGGAATTTCTTTAGTCAGAGGGTGGTGAATCTGTGGAATTCATTGCCACAGAAGGCTGTGGAGGCCATCGATGGAAAATGTTAAGGCAGAGATAGATAGGTTCTTGATTAGTACGGGTGTCAGGGGTTATGGGAAGAAGGCAAGAGAATGGGGTTAATGGGGTTGTACGTTCTCCCTGTCTCATTGTGGATTTTCTCCAAGTACTCCCTCCGTTCCTCCCACACTCCAAAGATGTGCAGGTTTGTAGGATAATTGGCTTTGGTAAAATTATAAATGATCCTTAGTGTGTAGGATAGTATATGGGGTGATGGCTGGTTAGCACAGACCCGGTGGGCCGAGGGGCCTGTTTCCACGCTGTATCTCTAAAGTCTATAAAAAAAATTCCTAGCTGTTATCTGGCAACAGAACCATCCTATCACCAACTAGAGACGTCCTGACCTCCCATCTACCTCGTTGGAGACTCTAGGACTATCTTTAATCGGGCGTATCTTGCACTAAATGTTATTCTCTTTATCCTGTATCTGTAAATTGTGGATGGCTTGATTGTGATATTGTCTTTTTAAAATTAGTTTGATTTATTGTCACGTGTACCGAGGTACAGTGAAAAGCTTTTGCTGCATGCTAACCAGCCAGCAGAAAGACAATACATGATTACAATCGAGCCGTCCACAGTGTACAGATACAGGATAAAGGGATTAATGTGAATGATGTTGAATGCAAGATAAAGCCAGTAAAGTCTGATCAAAAATAGTCCGAGGGTCTCCCATGAGGTAGAGGGTCTCCAATGAGTAGTTCAGCTTCGCTCTCTGGTTGCGGAAGGATGGTTCAGTTGCCTGATAACACTAGGGAAGCATCTGTCCCTGAATCTGGAGATGTAAGAAAGAACTGCAGATGCTGGAAAAATCGAAGGTAGACAAAAAAATGCTGGGGAAACTCAGCGGGTGAGGCAGTATCCACGGAGGCTGCCTCACCCGCTGAGTTTCTCCAGCATTTTTGTCTACCTTCTGAACCTGCAGGTGTGCGTTTTCACACTTCTGTACCTCTTGCCCGATGGGAGAGGGGAGACGAGGGGGTGGCCTGGGTGAGACTGGTCCTTGATTGAGGCTGTGTATAGTATGATCATGTACAGTCCTCCCGCTGACTGGATAGCACACAACAAAACTGCTTTTCACTGTACCTCGGTACACGTGACAATAAACTAAACTAAATTAAACTAGGAGATGGGGGGGAGCCTGCAGGAGAGAGGAATGCAGCAGACATAGCCAAAACCTTGCACCAATGCAGTAGGCTTGCTACACGTATAATTAAATCAGGGCGCTGGGCTCCAGCTGTATGATGTTGGGTATTTAGGCTGCGATCCAACTTTAAAACAGAGGAGGGAGATTACGGTGAAAGATATGGCCTGTGGCAATATTACTTTAATGCCACACACATGCAGGCGCACGCATGCACACGCACGCGCACAGCGCCCGTGTTAGACGCACAGACTCTGGAGACTGAAGAGACCACGGGAATGTTGAGCAAAGTGCTCGAGTAACTCAGCGGGTCAGGCAGCATTTCCTGAGGTCGTGGGGAGAGAGGCAACATGTCAGGCGGGGCCCTTCAGACCAAAACAGCTCTGGAGACACGAGGAACTGCAGATGCGGCAATCCTGAGTAAAGCACAAAGTGCTGGAGGAACGTTCGTGCAAGACCTGTGGAGGGAGTTTAGTTCAGAGATACAGCGTGGAAACGGTCCACCAGGTCCACGCCAACCAACGATCACCCGTACACTCGTTCTGCTATCCCACTTTCACATCCACTCCCTACACACTAGGGGCGCGCTACAGAAGCCAATTAACATAGAAACATAGAAAATAGGTGCAGGAGTAGGCCATTCGGCCCTTTGAGCCTGCACCGCCATTCAATATGATCATGGCTGATCATCCAACTCAGTATCCTGTACCTGCCTTCTCTCCATACCCCCTGATCCCTTTAGCCACATCTAACTCCCTCTTACATATAGCCAATGAACTGGCCTCAACTACTTTCTGTGGCAGAGAATTCCACACTCACCACTCTCTGTGTGAATTTTTTTTTTCTCATCTTGGTCCTAAAAGACTTCCCCCTTATCCTTAAACTGTGATCCCTTGTTCTGGACTTCCCCAACATCGGGAACAATCTTCCTGCATCTAGCCTGTCCAACCCCTTAAGAATTTTGTAAGTTTCTATAAGATCCCCCCTCAATCTTCTAAATTCTAGCGAGTACAAGCCGAGTCTATCCAGTCTTTCTTCATATGAAAGTCCTGCCATCCCAGGAATCAGTCTGGTGAACCTTCTCTGTGCTCCAAACCTACAAACCTGGTGGCCACAGGGAGAATGTGCATACTCCACACAAACAGCATCCGAGGCCGGGTTTGAACCGGAGTCTCTGGTGCCGTGAGACAGTGGCTTGGAGTTCCTGCTTGTTTATCCATGTTCCTTCAGACTGAAGAAGAGTCTCGACCCGAAACGTCACTCATTCCTTTTCTCCAGAGACGCTGCCTGAGTTACTCCAGCTATTTGCGTCTATCTGCGGTTTAAACCAGCATCTGCAGTTCCTTCCAACACAGGTGATTAGTTGAGGTAAACACCAGATTTGGGACGATGATGGCCAACGTGCCCCTATCCGTTTTGCCCCTCTCTCCCCCTCACTGCTCAGTGGAGCTCGGCCAGGGTTGTCTGACTGGGGTTTGCTGAAACCCCCAAGCTCGAATCCAGCTGTCTGAGGCTCCACAGCTACCCTACACACCTCTTGTTTCTGCCCCTCTGCCTCTCCCTCTAATCCCTCCTCACAAGTGGCGCTGAGATCCGGTGAAAACACATAAACGTATTGTGTACAGATATCCACGGCATAAAGCAAAATAACATGCTGGCCTGAACTTCCTGTGGACTATCCAAGGACCAGGAAGAGCTCAGTGCAGGGTGGAGACGGAAGCAAAGGGGCAGATAAAGGCATCAGTGGAGGCAGACTGCATGGGACTGGGTGCTGATGGGGCTGGTGTTGTATGTATGGGGCTGGGTGGATGCTGTGTGATGAATGTGTTGGGACCTGGGTGTGTGTTGATGGGGTGAGTGTTGATGGGGTGTGTGTTGATGGGGTGTGTGTTAAGGGGGTGAGTACCAGCAGTGACCTGGTGCCGTGCGATGTTATCTGTGCCCTCTCTACCTTCCAGCGTTCTGCCTTCTCATCCCTCAGTGCTTTGTCACGTTGCCAGGATCAACAGGAGCCTGGGGCATGTGACGGCCCCACACAGTGTGTGTGTGAGAGAGAGAGAGAGAGTGTGTGTATGTGTGTGTGTGAGAGAGTGTGTGTGTGTGTGTGTGTGTGTGAGAGAGAGAGAGTGTGTGTGTGAGAGAGTGTGTGTGTGTGTGTGAGAGAGAGAGAGTGTGTGTGTGAGAGAGTGTGTGTGTGTGAGAGAGAGAGAGTGTGTGTGTGAGAGAGTGTGTGTGTGAGAGAGAGAGAGAGAGTGTGTGTGTGTGTGTGTGTGTGAGAGAGAGTGCGTGTGTGTGTGTGTGTGTGTGTGTGTGAGAGAGAGTGCGTGTGTGTGTGAGAGAGTGTGTGTGTGTGTGTGAGAGAGAGAGAGTGTGTGTGTGTGTGTGTGTGTGTGTGTGTGTGTGTGTGTGTGTGTGTGTGAGAGAGAGTGTGTGTGTGTGTGTGAGAGAGAGTGTGTGTGTGTGTGTGTGTGAGAGAGAGAGTGTGTGTGTGTGTGTGTGTGAGAGAGGGAGTGTGTGTGAGTGAGAGAGAGAGTGTGAGTGAGAGAGAGAGTGTGTGTGTGAGAGTGTGTGTGTGAGAGAGTGTGTGTGTGTGTGAGAGAGTGTGTGTGAGTGCGAGGAGCGGTGTGAGTGCGCGCGCGCTGTGGTGTGTGCGCGTGGTGTGTGTGCGGTGTGTGGCTCGGTGCGTTGTTGTGTGGTGCGAGCGGCGCGTGTGTGTGTGTGCGCGCGCGAGGGTACTGTTGTGTGGTGCCGCCGTGTGTGTGCGCGCGCGTGCGTGTGGTGTGCGCGTGCGTGTGTGCGCCTGTGTTGTGTGTGCGCGTGTGCGTGTGTGTGTGTGCCTGTGTGTGTGAGTGTCTGTGTGTGGTGGCGTGTGTGCGTGTGTGTGTGCGCGCGCACGTGCGCGTGCGTGTGTGTGTGTGCGCGCGCGAGTGTAGATGTCGTGCGCGCGCGCGTGTGTGTGTGTGCGCGCGCGCGTGTGTGTGGTGTGTCGTGCGCGCGCGTGTTGTGATGTGTGCGAGTGTGGTGTGCGCCGCGCGTGCCGTGTGTTGTGCGCGTGTTGTGTGGGCGCCTGTGTGTGATGTGTGCGCGTGTGCGTGTGTGTGTGAATGTGTGTGTGTGTGTGTGTGAGTGTGTGAGTGTGTGTGTGTGAGAGTGTGTGTGTGAGAGTGTGTGTGTGAGAGTGTGTGTGTGAGAGAGAGCGTGTGTGTGTATGCGTGCGTCTGTGTGTGTGTGTGCGCGCTCGTCTGTGTATGTGTGCACGCATGTGTGTGTGTGCACAAGCGCGTGTGAGTGTGTGCGCGTTGTGTGTGTGTGCGCGCACGCACGTGTGTGTGAGAGTGTGTGTGTGTGTGCGCGCACGCACGTGTGTGTGAGAGTGTGTGTGTGTGTGCCTGCATCTGTGTCTGTGTGTGAGTGTGTGTGAGTGTGTGTGAGAGTGTGTATGTGTATGAGTGTGCCTGCGTCTGTGTGTGTGTGCGTGCGTGCGTGTGAGTGTGAAGTACACCGTGTGTGCAGGGAGGGAGGGTTAGCTGTGGAGGAGACACAACCTGAGGGAGGGGGAGAGTTTGGGAACAACTTGCTACCACTTGTCTGGTGGGATGGGTGTGGGGATTGGTTCCTGTTGTGGAGGGAGGGGAGCAGGAGCGGGTCACACGGAAGCTTTGACGGGATGCTTGCAGACTGTGGCCCAGGGATCCTGCACGGTGCGATGGAAGTGGTTTCAATGGCAATCGCATCAATACTCTGAAGGAGAAAAGTTAGTTACAGACCTCAGGGTAAAGAGAGGGAGTGGGTAACACAGGTGAAGTTTACAGCGGGACAGAGTTGGCACTGGCACAGCGGTAGAGTTGCTGCCTTACAGCGCCAGAGACCCAGATACCGACTAGGGGTGCTGTCTGTACAGAGTTTGCACGTTCTCCTCGTGACCTGTCTGAATTTTCTCCGGATGCTCCGGTTTCCTCCCACACTCCAAAGACGTACAGATTTGTAGGCGTTGGTGCCTTTGTAAATCGTCCCTGCAGTCATGTTGTCTCTATCAGTGGGAAGTGTTTGCCAGAGGGGTGAGAACATGTTGACAATGTTCTTGCGGCTGTTATCATTGCACTCTCACCGTCCTGTGTAATGTACCACACACTGTTTACCCGTTGACAAATGAGTCTTTTGAGATTACAGAGTCTGCTGCTTCTTGAATCTTGCCCATCACATTGTCCAAATCATGCAGCATGGACACAGACCCTTCGGCCCAACTTGCCCATGCTGACCAACATGCCCCATCTACACTAGTGCCACCTTAGGGTCACTTTAGGCCCATATCCCTCTAAACCTTTCCTTAGAGCTCTTAAAGATAGCGGAGTCAGGGGATGTGGGGAGAAGGCAGGAACGGGGTACTGATTGTGGATGATCAGCCATGATCACAATGAATGGCGGTGCTGGCTCGAAGAGCCGAATGGCCTACTCCTGCACCTATTGTCTATTGTCTATCCAAGCACCTGTCCAGATATCTTTTAAATGCTTTAATACCTGCATCAACTATCCCCTCTGGCACTCGTTCCATACACCCATGTGTGAAGCCCTATGTGAAAAAGTTGCCCATCAGTTTCCTATTTTAATTGTTGCCCTCTCACCTTAAGCCTGTGTCCACTGATTGCTGATTTCCCTACTCTGGGTAAAAGACTCTGTATTCATTTTATAAACCTCTACAAGATCATCCCTCATCCTGCTCCAAGGAGTGAAGTCCCAGCCTGCACAGCTTAAGTGAGTGAAGAGGAAGAATCTGAAGAAGGGTCCCGACACGAAACGTCACCTGTTCTTTTTCTCCAGAGACGCTGCACGACCGGCTGAGTTACTCCACCACTTTGTTACTCCACCACTGTTACTCCACCACTTTGTTACTCCACCACTTTGTTACTCCACCACTGTTACTCCACCACTTTGTTACTCCACCACTTTGTTACTCCACCACTGAGTTACTCCACTACTGATTTACTCCACCACTTTGTTACTTCACCACTTTGTTACTCCACCGCTGTGTTACTCCACCACTTTGTTACTCCACCACTTTGTTACTGCACCACTGAGTTACTCCACCACTTTGTTACTCCACCACTTTGTTACTCCACTACTGAGTTACTCCACCACTGTGTTACTCCACCATTTTGTTACTCCACCACTTTGTTACTCCACCACTGAGTTACTCCACCACTTTGTTACTCCACCACTGAGTTACTCCACCACTTTGTTACTCCACCACTTTGTTACTCCACCACTGAGTTACTCCACCACTTTGTTACTCCACCACTTTGTTACTCCACCACTTTGTTACTCCACCACTTTGTTACTCCAACACTTTGTTACTCCACCACTGAGTTACTCCACCACTGTGTTACTCCACCATTTTGTTACTCCACCACTTTGTTACTCCACCACTGAGTTACTCCACCACTTTGTTACTCCACCACTTTGTTACTCCACCACTTTGTTACTCCACCACTTTGTTACTCCAACACTTTGTTACTCCACCACTTTGTTATTCACCACTTTGTTACTCCACCACTGAGTTACTCCACAGCTGTGTTACTCCACCGCTTTGTTACTTCACCACTTTGTTACTCCACTACTGAGTTACTCCACCGCTGTGTTATTCCACCACTTTGTTACTCCACCACTTCGTTACTCCACCACTGAGTTACTCCACCACTTAGTTACTCCACAACTTTGTTACTCCACCACTTTGTTACTCCACCACTGAGTTACTCCACCACTGAGTTACTCCACCAGTTTATATCTTTGGTAAAAGCCGGCGTCTGCAGTTCTTTGTTTCTATGCTCTCCCTGTAGCTTCGGCCCTCGAGTCCTGGCAGTATCCAGCAGTAAATCTTCCAGCTTAAGTGGGCTTAAGCCTTATGCCCCGGAGTGGGGATTGAACCTGCAGCCTTCCGGCTTGTGAGCAAGACGTCCGGCTGTGGAGACAAGGCCGAGAGGCGAAGAGTTTTAAGTGGCAGCACTGTCTGGGGAGATGAGAGAGAAGCAGTGGCTTCAGTCTGATGTGTTGTTGCCTTTGGTTATAGAATGCTGTTAATTACAGCCTAGGCACTGGTAATTCCGGGCCAGGGGTACAGGCTTCCTGAGCTCAGAGTTTGGTATGCAACGATCGTGCGTGTTTGCACTCGCCAACAAATGTCGGCAAATGCTTCCCTCGCGCTGTTGCAGCCCTGGAGACCCAGGTAGGGAAGACACAGAGTGCCGGAGTAACTCAGCAGGTCGGACAGGAACTCTGGACAACATGGAGAGGTGACGTTTCGGGTCAGAGCCCTTCTTTAGACTTCAGAACGGACTTGCCTGTAAAGTCTTGAGATGAATTACACGGCAAATCTTGGCGTAACCCACTTAGAGTGGCACGGTGGCGCAGTGGTAGAGTTGCTGCCTCACAGTGCCAGAGACTTGGGTTCAATCCCGACTACAGGTGCTGTTTGTACATTCTCCCTGTGACCGTGTGGGTTTCCTCCGGGTGCTCCGGTTTCCTCCCACACTCCAAAGATGCACAGGTTTGTAGGTTAATTGGCTTCTGTAAATTGTAAATTGACCATAGTGTGTTGGATAGTGTTAGTATATGGGCGATCGCTGGTCGGCGTGGACTAGGTGGGCCGAAGGGCCTGTTTCCGCGCTGTATCTCTAAAGTCTAAAGAAAGCAGGGCACATCATGGCATAAGCCAAGTGGCACTAGAGTCCCTGCTGTACAGCATTTACAGCGCCAGAGACCCGGGTTCGATCCTGACTACAGGTGCCATCTGTACGGAGTTTGTACATTCTCCCCGTGACCTGCGTGGGTTTTAGAAACATAGAAACATAGAAATTAGGTGCAGGAGTAGGCCATTCGGCCCTTCGAGCCTGCACCGCCATTCAATATGATCATGGCTGATCATCCAACTCAGTATCCCGTACCTGCCTTCTCTCCATACCCTCTGATCCCCTTAGCCACAAGGGCCACATCTAACTCCCTCTTAAATATAGCCAATGAACTGGCCTCGACTACTGTCTGTGGCAGAGAGTTCCAGAGATTCACCACTCTCTCTGTGTGAAAAAAGTTCTTCTCATCTCGGTTTTAAAGGATTTCCCCCTAATCCTTAAGCTGTGACCCCTTGTCCTGGACTTCCTCAACATCGGGAGCAATCTTCCTGCATCTAGCCTGTCCAACCCCATAAGAATTTTGTAAGTTTCTATAAGATCCCCTCTCAATCTCCTAAATTCTAGAGAGTATAAACCAAGTCTATCCAGTCTTTCTTCATAAGACAGTCCTAACATCCCAGGAATCAGTCTGGTGAACCTTCTCTGCACTCCCTCTATGGCAATAATGTCCATCCTCAGATTTGGAGACCAAAACTTACGCAATACTCCAGGTGTGGTCTCACCAAGACCCTGTACAACTGCAGTAGAACCTCCCTGCTCCTATACTCAAATCCTTTTGCTGTGAAAGCTAACATACCATTCGCTTTCTTCACTGCCTGCTGCACCTGCATGCCTACTTTCAATGACTGGTGTACCATGACACCCAGGTCTCGCTGCATCTCCCCTTTTCCTAGTCGGCCACCATTTAGATAATAGTCTGCTTTCCTGTTTTTGCCACCAAAATGGATAACCTCACATTTATCCACATTATACTGCATCTGCCAAACATTTGCCCACTCACCCAGCCTATCCAAGTCACCTTGCAGTCTCCTAGCATCCTCCTCACAGCTAACACTGCCCCCCAGCTTAGTGTCATCCGCAAACTTGGAGATATTGCCTTCAATTCCCTCATCCAGATCATTAATATATATTGTCAATAGCTGGGGTCCCAGCACTGAGCCTTGCGGTACCCCACTAGTCACTGCCTGCCATTGTGAAAAGGACCCGTTTACTCCTACTCTTTGCTTCCTGTTTGCCAACCAGTTCTCTATCCACTCCGAGATCTTTGGTTTCCTCCCACACTCCAACAGACGTCCAGGTTTGTCGGTTAATTGGCTTTGTGTAAGTGTAAAATGTCCCTAGTGTGTGTTGGATAGTTTTGGTGTGCGGGGATCGCTGGTTGGCACGGACTTGGTGGTCCGAAGAGCCTGTTTCCATGCTGTATCTCTAAAGTTGTACAGAGCCCTAGTGAGACCACACCTGGAGTATTGTGTGTAGTTTTGGTCCCCTAATTTGAGGAAGGACATTCTTGCTATTGAGGGAGTGCAGCGTAGGTTTACAAGGTTAATTCCCGGGATGGCGGGACTGTCATATGCTGAGAGAATGGAGCAGCTGGGCTTGTACACTCTGGAGTTTAGAAGGATGAGAGGCAATCTCATTGAAACATATACGATTGTTAAGGGTTTGGACACGCTAGAGGCAGGATACATGTTGGGGGAGTCCAGAACCAGGGGCCACAGTTTAAGAATAAGGAGTAAGCCATTTAGAACGGAGACGAGGAAACACTTTTTCTCACAGAGAGTGGTGTGTCTGTGGAATTCTCTGCCTCAGAGGGCGGTGGAGGCAGGTTCTCTGAATGCTTTCAAGAGAGAGCTAGATAGGGCTCTTAAAAATAGCGGAGTCAGGGGATATGGGGAGAACGCAGGAATGGGGTACTGATTGGGGATGATCAGCCATGATCACATTGAATGGCGGTGCTGGCTCGATGGGCCAAATATCTATTGTCTATTGTCTAAAGAAAGCAGAGCAAATCTTGGCATAAGCCGTAATAGTTGGAAGATACGTGGGAGATTGCAATGAGTAGAGTCCGTAGCAACAATTGGCGAATACAGTTCACTGTTGAGGTAGAGCTATACTGAAGACTCATTGGGTATACCAAGTGCTGGAGTAACTCAGCGGGCCAGGCAGCATCTGTGGAGGACATGGATAGGCGATGTTTCAGGTCAACGCCCTACTTAGACTGATTTTTAATGCAGGAGAAAGATCTAGTAGGCCTTTGGTTGGGGCTGGTGAACTTCTACCACTGCACCATCGAGAGCATCCTTACCAACTGTATCACAGTATGGTATGGTAACTGATCTGTCTCCGACCGGAAAGCACTGCAGAGGGTGGTGAAAACTGCCCAACGCATCACCGGTTCCTCACTCCCCTCCATTGAGTCTGTCCAAAGCAAGCGTTGTCTGCGGAGGGCACTCAGCATCGCCAAGGACTGCTCTCACCCCAACCACGGACTGTTTACCCTCCTACCATCCGGGAGGTGCTACAGGTCTCTCCGTTGCCGGACCAGCAGGTCCAGGAACAGCTTCGGCTTGTACACGCTGGAATTCAGAAGATTGAGCGGGGATCTTATAGAAACTTACAAAATTCTTAAGGGGTTGGACAGGCTCGATGCAGGAAGATTATTCCAGATGTTGGGGAAGTCCAGAACAAGGGGTCACAGTTTAAGGATAAGAGGGAAGTCTTTTAGGACCGAGATGAGAAAATCATTTTTTACACAGAGAGTGGTGAATCTGTGGAATTCTCTGCCACAGAAGGTAGTTGAGGCCACAGTTCATTGGCTATATTTAAGAGGGAGTTAGATGTGGCCCTTGTGGCTAAAGGGATCAGGGGGTATGGAGAGAAGGCAGGGATGGGATACTGAGTCGGATGATCAGCCATGATCATATTGAATGGCGGTGCAGGCTCGAAGGCCGAATGGCCTACTCCTGCACCTATTTGCTATGTTTCTATGTTTCTTCCCTGCGGCTGTTACCCTACTTAACTCTGCACTTTGGTGATTGCCAGTCATCCCCCCCCCCCCCCCCCGGCCACTCCTTCCCCCAGTGACTTATTTCCCCCCCCCCCCCCCGAAATTTGCACTACTGCTACTGTATATACATATATATATTTTACTGTTCCATTATTCTATGTTTGCTCTTCTGGGTGAGATGCTAACTGCATTCCGTTGTCTCTGTACACTGCACAATGACAATAACGTTTGAATCTTGAATCTTGAGATGCTGCAATCTTGAGCAAAACACAAAACGCTGGAGGAACTCAGCAGGCCACACGGTATCTGTGTGGAAGACTTCATTCAGTACAGGGAAGATAGCACAGGACCAGGCCATTCAGCCCACAATGACTATGCCAAGTTAATGGTTTAAACCAAAGTTAGACACAAAACGCTGGAGTTACTCAGCGGGGCAGGCAGCATCTCTGGAGAGAAGTAGACAAAAATGCTGGAGAAACTCAGCGGGTGAAGATGCTGCCTCACCCGCTGAGTTTCTTCAGCATGTTTGTCTACTTCGACTCTTCCAGCATCTGCAGTTCTTTCTTAAACATCTCTGGAGATAATTCCTTCTCTCCAGAGATGCTGCCTGTCCTGCTGTTTCTCCAGATTTTTGTGTCTATCTATGGATAGGTGATGTTGCAGGTCTGAACCCTTCTTCAGTCTCTGATCAGGTCGGCCTCTTCAGATCCGAATCCAGGTTCCCCCTGGAACATGGAATCCACCTTTCCATGTTCTCCAGGGATGCTGCCTGACCTGCTGAGTTACTCCAGCTTCTTTGCATCTTCTTTTGAAGGTGAGACAATGGCAGGGAAGTTCTGCCTGAAATGTCGTGTTAATGAGATCTGAATAGCTTCTAATCCCCAACATCTCTCCTCATGGGTTATGCATTGTCGAGGCATTAATATCAATTAGGGAATTGTTTGCATCTAATTGACACCTTTTTATGAGCTTGCAAAGGTGAGGCTGAGATCTTGGCTGGAGGCCACAATGCAGATGTCCCAGGGTGAAGGAGCCCCATTGTCTAGCGAGATGGGAAGAAAGGGGAATAGGAAGTAGATGTTCCTCATAAACTCCCCCCCCCCCCCCCAGTCTGGAGTAGTCCCCCACCCCGCACACGATTGGCATATGATCATAAGGTCAATTGTTGAGTTTGACAGGTCCATGGATAGGACAGGTTTGGAGGGATATGGACCAAACGCAGGCAGGTGGGACTAGTGTAGCTGGGACACGTCGGCCAGTGTGGGCAAGTTGGGTCGAAGGGCCTGTATCCACATTGTATCACTCTATGACAGATCTGGAATTAGGCCATTCGGCCCACTTCAAGAGAGATAGATATAGCTCTTAGGGCTAACTGAATGAAGGGATATGGGGAAAAAAAGCAGAAATGGGGTACTGATTTTGGATGAACAGCCGTGATCATATTGAATGGTAGTGCTGGCTCGAAGGGCCGAATGGCCTACTCCTGCACCAAATTTCTATGTTTCTAAGGCTACTCTGTCATTCAATCATGGCTGATCTATTTCTCATTCCTAACTCCATTCTCCTGCCTTCTCCCCATAGCCTCTAACCTGTACTAAACAAGAATCTATCTATCTCTGCCTTAAATATATCCACTGACTTGGCCTCCACGGCCTTCGGTGGCAATGAGTTCCACAGATTCACCACCTTGAATTCAGCGACTTTCACCACCAACATGGTGAGTGTTTGACAGCACTGGGCCTCGACTCGCTGGAGTTTGGAAGGTTGAGGGGGGACCTCATTGAAACTTACAAATAATGAAAGGCATAGACAGAATGGATGTGGAGAGGATGTTTCCACTAGTGGGAGAGTCTAGGACCAGAGGTCATAGCCTCAGAATTAAAGGGCGCTCTTTTAGAAAGGAGGTGAGGAGGAACTTCTTTAGTCAGAGGGTAGTTAATCTATGGAACTCATTGCCACAGAAGGCAGTGGAGGCCAAGTCAGTGGATATTTTCATGGCAGAGATAGACAAATTTTTGATTAGAATGGGGGGAGAAGGCAGGATCTATGCCCGGCGAAATCCCTAGCCAATCCAGTTTTAAATGGAAGATTGACACTAAAAGCTGGAGTAACTCAGCGAGACAGGCAGCATCTCTGGAGAGAAGGATAGGTGACGTTTCGGGTCGAGAAGAAGGGGCTTGACCCGAAACATGGAAGAAGGGTCTCGACCCGAAACGTCACCCATTCCTTCTCTCCAGAGATGCTGCCTGTCCCACTGAGTTACTCCAGCATTTTGTGTCTGTCTTCGGATTAAATCAGTATCTGAAGTGCTTTCCTACACATCAAGTTTTAAATGGCCGTCCCTTGATTTTTTAAATTAGTTAGTTTGGTTTAATGGCCATGGAAATGTCAGTGGAAAGGCCGACACCTGATTACAATCGAGCAGTGCACATATACAGGATAAAGGGCACAGTCACCTTCTATGCCTGTTTCCAGCGCTCCCTGTGAGTTTGGATCACTCTAGCACGACAAAGCTGTTTTATTTACTTTTGTTTAGTTCAGAGATACAGCTCGGAAACAGGCCCTTCGGCCCACCGAGTCCGCACCGACCAGCGATCCCCGCACACTAACACTATGCTACACACACTAGGGACAACTCACATTTACACCAAGCCAATTAACCTACAAACCTGTACATCTTTGGAGCGTGGGAGGAAACCGAAGATCTCGGAGAAAACCCACGTGGTCACGGGGGGAACGTACAAACTCTTTACAGACAGCAGCAGTAGCAGGGATCGAACCTGCGGCACACCTCAGTGGCATGTGCTGGATTTTAACACATTCTGACTGCCTGTTGAGCACATCCTTACAAAGGGTTAAACGCTAGTTGTCGTGATCTCTTCCTCTCAGCATTCGCATCTCGATTTGACCTATAAAAGTCCTGAAAGACGAGAGTTGAAGCCTGTGATTCATGGAATAAAAATAACAAGTGTCACTCTGTCCGTCCCCGCTCACTATTGATCGCTATGTGCTGGAGGGAAGCCCAGTCACAGAGGAGAGAAGGGAGCTGCGTAATAGGAAGAACATCCAAGGGCATGAGTAGGAAGGAACTGGAGATGCTGGTTTCAACCGAAGATAAACACAAAAACACAAGAAGAAGGGTCTCGACCCGAAACGTCACCCATTCCTTCTCTCCAGAGATGCTGCCTGTCCCGTTGACTTACTCCAGCACTTTGTGTCTATCTTCGGTGTAAACCGGCACCTGCAGTTCCTTCCTACACAGAATGGCCCTATTGGATGTGGCTTTTTAGTTTTTAGTTTAGAGATACAATGCAGAAACAGGCCCTTCGGCCCACCAAGTCATAAGGTCATAAGTGGTAGGCCCATCAAGTCTACTCCGCCATTCAAACATGGCTGATCTATCTCTCCCTCCTAACCCCATTCTCCTGCCTTCTCCCCATAACCTCTGACATCAGTACTAATCAAGAATCTATGCCCAAAAAATATCCACTGGCTTTCACCGACCAGCGATCCTCGCACATGAACACTACCCGACACACACTAGGAACAATTTACATTTACACTAGGCCAATTAATCTACAAACCTGTACGTGTTTGGGAGTGTGGGAGGAAACCGAATCCCACGCTGGTCACGGGGAGAACGTACAAACTCCGTACGGACAGCACCCGTGGTCAGGATCGAACCTGGGTCTCTGGTGCTGTGAGGCAGTAACTCTACCGCTGCGCCACCGTGCCGCCCCAGTTACTCCAGCATTTTGTGTCTATCTTCAGTGCAAAGCAACATCTGCAGTTCCATCCAAGGTAGAATGACTCTATTGGACGTGGCTTCAGCTGGAACTAACATGGGGTTTTTATTCCTCTTTATTGCTTGTGATGAGGGGGGGGGGGGTTGTACAATGCACATCCACCCGCCGGTCTAGACAGGAACTGTAAAAGAGCAGAGTGCTTTTCTAACAAGGGGAATGTGCCCTGATATTAGGCATTGCCGTTTAAAACATGAGGAGAGAGTTGTAACGTTTTTTTGCTCTGGGGGAGGGGGAGGGCGTTTTTCGTGGTGAAAAGCAGAGACAATTGGGGGGGGGGGGGGCTTGTTGCTTATTTAGTTTAGTTTTAGTTTAGCGACACAGGCCCGTCGGCCCAGTCTGAAGAAGGGTCTCGACCCGAAACGTCACCCATTCCTTCTCTCCAGAGATGCTGCCTGTCCCGCTGAGTGACTCCAGCTTTTTGTATCTACCATCAGCTCATCATTCCTACTGACAGCATCCCAGGAAAAACAGATAGTTCTTGAAGTGGGCACAGGTCAGGTCACTAAAGATGGTCTGGGACTTAAAAAGACAGTTGATACAAATATCATGGCTTCTTTTGCCACCGAGCAAGGAGATGACACCTCATCCTCCTGCACTCCAAGCAATAATGTCCTAGTTTGCCCAACCTCTCCCTGTAGCTCAGGCCCTCGAGTCCTGGAAACATCCTGGTAAATCTTCCCTGAACCCTGTCAAGCTTAACGATGTCTTTCCTATATGGACACTAAAAGCTGGAGTAACTCAGCGGGACAGGCAGCATCTCTGGACAGAAGGAATGCTGGAGTAACTCAGCGGGACAGGCAGCATCTCTGGACAGAAGGAATGGGTGACGTTTCGGGCCGAGACCCTTGTCTCTCCTATGACGGGGCAACCAAAGAAGTTGTCTCACATCTTCTGCTTTGATCTCTGGTCTTTGAACACAGATTGTGCGTGCAACTTAGCGGGTCAGTCAGCATCTCTAGAGGACATGGATAGGCGACCTTACGGGTCGGGATGGAAGAAGGGTCCCGACCCGAAATATCGCCTGTCCATGTCCTCCAGAAATGCTGCCTGACCCGCTGAGTTACTCCAGCACTTGGTGTCTATCTTCCTGTAGGATGGGTCAGCTGTACCTGATATTTCACACTGGGTGTGGGCTTATTATTATCCCATGTACAGAGATGCAGCAAAAATGCAGTGAACATATTGTTCATTTTTTAAACAACCAATTGTCCAATTTCAGACAACCTCCAACCACCTCACCCCTCCCCCCTCCCCTTTCTCCCCACAAGCTCCCATTCTCCCCTACCCCCCTCCCCCGAGCCCCATCTGTAGTCCAGACATTTCTCCCCTTCCCCATTCAAGTTCAAGTTCAAGTTACATTTATTGTCACACGCACCAATTGGTACAGTGAGATCTTCAATCCTCCTGTCTCATAGAATCAGAGAGTGATACAGCGTGGAAACAGGCCCTTCCACCCTACTAGCCCACACCGGCCAACATGTCCCATCTACACTGGTCGCACATGCCTGCTTTCGGCCCATATCCCTCTAAACCTGTCCTATCCATGTTCAAGAAGGAACTGCAGATGCTGGAGAATCAAAGGTAGACAAAATTGCTGGAGAAACTCAGCGGGTTCGGCAGCATCTATGGAGCGAAGGAAATAGGCAACGTTTCGGGTCGATACCCTGCTTCAGACTGATGTAGGGTGGGGGGTTGGGGGGGGGGTGGGGGGAGAAGGTCCTATCCATGTACCTGTCTAATTGTTTCTTAAACGTTGCAATAGGACTTGGCTCAACCACCTCCTCCGGCAGCTCGTCCCACCACACTTTGTGCAACAAAGTTTACCCCCTGGTTCCCATTAAATCTTTCCCCCCTCACCTTAAACCTGTGGTTCTCGATTCCCCTCCTCTGGGCAAAAACCCCTATAAGAATACACCTCATCCTCCTATGCTGCAAGGAATAGAGTCCTAGCCTGCTCAGCCTCTCCATAGCTCAGTCCCTCGAGCCCTGGAAACATCCCGGTAAATCTTCTCTGAACCCTTTCAAGCTCGACAATGTCTTTCCTGAAACAGGGTGACCGAAGAAGATGTCTTGCATCTCCTGCATTTATCTCTGGCCTTTGTTCCAACCATCATTTTGTGTCGATCTTCAGAGTGGGACACGTCTTTGATAATATTGGCTGCTTTCCTGAGGGAGTGTGAAGTGTAGATGGAGTCGAGGAAGGAAGCAGGGAGACTGGTTTGTGTGGCGGACTGGGCTGCCTCCGTTTTGCTTTCGACTCGTGTCCTAACATGGGAAGACTTCATAAAACCAAACGGCGACATAGAGCTACTGCCTTACAGCTCCAGAGACCCGGGTTCGATCCTGACTATGTGAGCTGTCGGTATGGAGTTTGTACGTTCTTCCCGTGACCTGCGTGGGATTTCTCTGAGATCTTCGGTTTCCTCCCACACTCTAAAAACGTACAGGTTTGTAGGTTGATTGGCTGCATAATAATAATTGGTGGTATTAATAATGTATAAATGTAAAATTGTCCCGTGTGTGTGTGTGTGTGTGTGCGTGCGTGCGTGCGTGCGTGCGTGCGTGTGTGTGTGTGTGTGTGTGTGTGTGTGTGTGTGTGTGTGTGTGTGTGTGTGTGTAGGGTAGTGTTAGTGTGCGGGGATCGCTGGCCGGCGTGGACTGGGTGGGTGGAAGGGCCGGTCTCCGCGCTGTATCTCGACACTAAACTAAACAAACCTTTATCCTCATTGCAGGTCTGCACAAATTTCCCAGGGCTGAAGCGGAGGTGCGGAGATAGGCCATGCAGCATTGTGGAACAGCTCTGAAGCATTAGGTAAGCTCCACTCAGTATGCCCACTGTTAGTTAAACGGACTGGGACACAAACTTGGTGTAAAGTTCACAGGCTGTGGGAGTTCCCCATATCTGGACATCTACAGGCTATAACCCTGGGTACATCGGGTGAACAGCAACCCACCTGCCCCAAGAAGGGTCTCCACCCCAAACATCACCCATTCCTTCTCTCCAGAGATGCAATAGCCAATAGACAATAGGTGCAGGAGTAGGCCATTTGGCCCTTCGAGCCAGCACCGCCATTCAATGTGATCATTGCTGGTCTTGGTTCTTGGTTTCTTGGTCCTCCAAAATATTCCAAATGGAATTTAAACTGGAGGTGGTGAAGGGGGGGCTTAAGCCAGAAAGGGTTATTGGGAAGAAAGTGCTACTTTAAATTTAGTTGCATCTGGTTGGGTAACTATAGTAGGGTG
This sequence comes from Amblyraja radiata, assembly GCF_010909765.2. Lineage (NCBI taxonomy): Eukaryota > Metazoa > Chordata > Chondrichthyes > Rajiformes > Rajidae > Amblyraja > Amblyraja radiata. Next base: position 5,299,279 of record NC_045994.1, on the reverse strand, counting down.
GAGATTATTCCATGCTTTAATTGTGCGGGGGAAGAATGAATTGCTGTACACATCTGTCTTTGTAGCTGGGATCACAAATTGGATCGAATGCCCCAATCAGTACCCCGTTCCTGCCTTCTCCCCATATCCCCATATATTTTTAAGAGCCCTATCTAGCTTTCTCTTGGAAGCATCCAGAGAACCATACTTAAGAAAGGATGTACTAGCCCTGGAGGCAGTGCAGCGAAGGTTTACAAGATTAATTCCTGCAATGAGGGGATTGACATATGAGGAAAGGTTAAGTAAGCTGGAACTCTACTCTTTGGAGTTTAGAAGAATGAGAGGCGATCTCATTGAAACATTTAAGATCGTGAGGGGCCTTGATCGGGTGGATGCACCGAGGATGTTCCCAATGATCGGGGAAACTAGAACTAGGGGACATAGTTGTAGAATAAGGGGGGGCTCTTTTAAAACTGAGATGAGGAAGAACTTCTTCACCCAGAGGGTGGTTAATTTATGGAATTCACTGCCCCAGGGAGCAGTGGAAGCAGAAACGTTAAATATATTTAAGTCTAAAATAGATGGTTTTTTAGCTGCCAAGGGGATAAGGGGCTACGGGGAGAGGGCAGGGATATGGACCTAGGTATGGTTAGTATAGTAAGACCTGAGTGATCTCCTGGACAAGTGTCGATCGCCTGGATTGGGGTCGGAGAGGAATTTCCCGGATTTTTTTCCCGAATTGGACCTGGGTTTTTATCCGTTTTTTTGCCTCCCCCAGGAGATCACGCGGTTCTTGGGGTGGAGAGGGGTGATAGCGGTATAAAGGGGAGGGTAGTGTCTTGTGTTCTGTGTCTTGTGTCTACTGTTTGTGGGTGAGTGTGTCTGTTTAGTGTTCAGCCATGAGCGAATGGCGGTGCGGGCTCGACGGACCTGGTGGTCTACTCTCGCACCTACTTTCTATGTTTCTATGTTTAACCGGCCTCCACCGCTCTCTGAGGCAGAGAATTCCGCAGACTCACCACTCTCTGTGAGAAAAAGTGTTTCCTCGTCTCCGTTCTAAATGGCTTACTCCTTATTCTTAAACTGTGTGGCCCCTGGTTCTGGACTCCCCCAACATCGGGAACATGTTTCCTGCCTCTAGTGTGTCCAAACCCTTAACAATCTTAGATGCTGCTCGTCCCACTGAGTTACTCCAGCTTTTTGTGTCTACCGTCAAAGAAAAGGCCGCACATGATTACAATCACGCCGTCCACAGATAAAGAAAACTAAACTAATCTAAATTATAATGGTCTGAAATATTGATCTTTTAACCCACCTGCTTGGAATTCTCTGAACTGGAGTCTCACTGTGGAACTTAGAATGTAGAACAGGCCCTTCGGCACACAATGTCTGTGCCAAAAATGTTGCCAAGACCAACTCTTATCTGTCTGTACACCATCCATATCCCTCCAAGATACACCAGAATGTTCAATGATACTTTATTGTCACATGTACCTGGGTACAGTGAAATTCTTTGTTTTGCACACAATCCAGTAACATCATACTATAGATAAGAACAATCATAGATAGGTTCAAAAGTGCAACAATTGTAGTGTAATAGTAGACTTCAGCGAGGCAGTGCGCAAAGAGTCGCCAGGTTTCTGGCGCCAACAACGTTTTTAAGAGTGTGCTCTTATCTTGGCCTTAAAGGCCCGTTGTCATGGCGACACCGATCCTCTCCTCCATCCGCCGCCATTTTGAAAATGGCCACTTGTCCAGCGTCCGCTGCCGTCGCCGCCTCCCGTAAATACCTGGAACGCACTGCCAGAGAGGGTGGTGGAAATAGAGTCGCTGACAACATTTACACCACTCTTACGTCTCAAGAGTTTCGATCCCGACCTCGGGTGCTGTCTGCACGGAGTTTGCACGTTCTCCCTGCTGCCCTTCCGGGTGCTGCAGTTTCCTCCCTCAACCCATAGATTTAGACTTTGGAGATAGAATGCAGAAACAGGCCCTTCGGCCCACCCGTTCTGTGCTGACCAGCGATCACCCCACACACTAGCACTATCCCACACGCACCAGGAACAATTTACAATTTTTAAGGAGGCCAATTAACCTACAAACCTGCACGTCTTCGGAACGTGGGAGGAAACCGGAGCTCCAGGAGAAAACCTACGTGGTCACAGGGAGAACGTGCAAACTCTGCACAGACAGCATTCCCAGTCAGGATCAAACCCGGGTCACTGGCGCTGTAAGGCAGCAACTCTACCACAGCGCCCCTTAGATGTGAGGGTTTGCAAGCTAATCGGCCCTCTGTAAAATTGCCCCCTAACGTGTAGGGAATGGATGAGCAAGTAGGATGGCATAGAACTAGAATGATCGATGGTTGGCGTGGACTTGGTGGGCCGAAGGGCCTGTTTCCCCACTGTATCTCCAAACTAAACTAAAAGGCCATCATGGTCAAAAAGACCTATTGCCGGCGCTGTGGCACTTTGACCCCTTCCTGCCTGTATATCATCATCAATGTTGATGGCTGAGTGACCATTATTGACTAAAACATTTACCTACTGTGTGTGTGTGTGTGGGGCATGGCTGTGTTGATATTGGCAGCTGGGTTCCTTCCTACAGTACGGACTGTACTTTCCAAATGGACTTCTTTGGTTTCAGAATATTTGTAGTGAAGGCTGCAGTGAGTGAGAAGGGAAATATAAACGCAAGTTTCCAAGCGGGTGAGGCAGCATCTATGGAGCGAAGGAATAGGTGACGTTTCGGGCCGAAGGGTCTCGACCCGAAACGTCACCTATTCCTTCGCTCCATAGATGCTGCCTCACCCGCTGAGTTTCTCCAGCATTTTTGTCTACCTTCGATTTTTCCAGCATCTGCAGTTCCTTCTTAAACATCTTATAAATGCGGGTTTGGTGATTTACCCCACCCATACTGCCCACGGCCTGGTGACGTTCAGATCCAACTCTTCCACCGCAATCCTCTGCCTTTTCCCAATCCCCTGTCTCCCTGCCAACGTTCCCATGCCTTTCACTCTGTTGCTGAAGTCTCCCATTGCTCTCGTTCATCCTTGGAGACGTGTTCCCGATGTTGGGGGAGTCCAGAACCAGGGGCCACTGTTTAAGAATAAGGGGTAAGCCATTTAGAACGGAGATGAGGAAATACTTTTTCTCACAGAGAGTTGTGAGTCTGTGGAATTCTCTGCCTCAGAGGGCGGTGGAGGCAGGTTCTCTGGATGCTTTCAAGAGAGAGCTAGATAGGGCTCTTAAAAATAGCGGAGTCAGGGGATATGGGGAGAAAGCAGGAACTGATTGGGGATGATCAGCCATGATCACATTGAATGGCGGTGCTGGCTCGAAGGGCCGAATGGCCTACTCCTGCACCTATTGTCTATTGTCTACCCACCATTTGAATCGTGTACAGGAAGGAACTGCAGGTGCTGGTTTAAAACAAAGATAGACACAATAGGCTGGAGTAATTCAGCGGGTCAGGCAACATCTCTGGAGACAAGGAATAGGTGGCGTTTTGGGCCGAGCTACGATACGATATGAAACAATTAAACTTTATTTAACCCAGGACGGAAATTGGTCTTCCAACAGTCATAAAACACAATAAGATACAATACACAATAGGTGCAGGAGTAGGCCATTCGGCCCTTCGAGCCAGCACCGCCATTCAATGCGAACATGGCTGATCATCCCCAATCAGTACCCCGTTCCTGCCTTCTCCCCATATCCCCTGACTCCGCTATCTTTAAGAGTTCTTTAATCTGTAATATTAATGAAATCTTTAATTTCATTAATTTAATTAATGAAATTAAAGTGAAGAGTTAAAAGTCCAGGATTGGGGATGCTCAAAGATTGGGGAGGGGGGGGGGGGGGGGGGGGGGGGGGGGAGGTGAGTCAGTCTACCCCACGCCAGAAGGGGGAGGAGTTGCACAGTTTGATCGCAAATAAAGTACCGATGTTAAAGGATTCACGGGAGGTTGGTCTTGGAGGGGAGGGGGCTCCTCAAACTGCGGAGCATCCTGGACTATACAGCTCACCCCCTCCGTGACACACTGGTCAACCTGAGGAGCACCTTCAGCAACAGACTGGTTCCACCAAGATGCAGGACAGAACGCCACAGGAGATCCTTCTTCCCTGTGGATATCAAACTGTACAACTCCCTCCCCCCCCCCCCTTCTGTCGTGGGGTAGACTGAGACTGACTCCCCCCCCCAATCTCTGCGCATCCCCAATCCTTCCCACTCGTCACTTTAACTTCATGTTTGATGTATCTTGTGTTTTACGACTGTTGGCAGATCAATTTCCCTCCTGGGATAAATAAAGTTCTATCGCATGGAATCCCTGAACTAAACGCCACAGTTGGATGGGTTTGTGATGGGGATGGGCATGAGGTCTGGCAGCTTCATTGCCCCACTGTCACGACGTGAGATTGTGTTAGTCAGCTCAGAGCTCGCTGGTTTACCCGACCCGCTGCCTGATCAGGTGTGTGTTAGGCAGCAGGGCGCCGATCTCTCTCACGCTCTCTGCCGTTTCCAAGGAGACGGTGGCAAAGAGGAGACACATGTTGATTCTTTTGACTAGTAAGTGGAGCAGTCGTGATCTGTTTCGCTGCTGGTTCGGAGAGACTGGCGTGCTTTAAATCTCCCTCTGCTTATTAGTTTTAGTCTAGTTTGGTTTAGGAATACAGCGCGGAAAAGGCCCTTCGGCCCACCCAGTCCATGCTGACCAGCGATCCCCACACACGCATCTACACACACTAGGGACAATTTACAATCTTTACCAAAGCCAATTAACCTACAAACCTGCCCGTCTTTGGACTGTGGGAAGAAGCCGGAGATCCCGGAGAAAACCCACGCAGGTCACGGGGAGAACGCACAAACTCCGTACACACAGCAGCTGTAGTCAGGATCGAACCGGGGTCCCCGGCGCTGTGAGGCAGCAACTCTACCGCTGTGCCACCGTGCCCCCCTCTTCTCTCTTGTGCAGAGATACAGTGGGCACAGGTTTTACAATGCTGCTTCAGTGTCTGTGTCACAGCACCATACAGCAGGCGATTCGGCCCATCGTGTCCCTGCTGACCCATCTGTGCTAACCCCACTTTCAGGAAAATCTAAAAGTCAAGAGTGTTTTATTGCCATATGCACTGAAACGGAACATTGAAATTCTTACTTGCAGCAGCATGACAGGTCTGTAAACGTCATACCCTATAGATAACAAACATAAAAGTGAAGTTTAATAAATAATTTTTAAAAATCCAAATTGTAAAAAAACAAAACAGCCTGAAGGACCTAGTGCAATCAAAACAGTTCATAGAAACAAGGAACTGCAGATGCTGGTTAATACGCAAAGGACACAAAGTGCTGGAGTAACTTAGCAAGCCAGGCAGCTTCTCTAGAGAACATATTTAAGTGACGTTTCAGGTGTGAAGAAGGGTCTCAACCCGAAACGTATATCCATGTTCTCCAGAGTTGCTGCCTGACCCGCTGAGTTACTCCAGGACTTTGTGTCCTTTCAAGGCAGCTCATAGTTCAGAGTTTAGTTGGAGTTCATAGCATTCACTGGCCTGGTGGCAGTTGAGAAGAAACTGCTGCTGAACCTGGACGTTACGTTTTTCAGGCTCCTGTATCTGGTACAAGGACTCCAGCACTTGGCCCGTGGTCCTCGATACCATGATTGGCCGGCACGGTGGCACAGCGGTATAGTTATTGCCTTACAGCACCAGGGACCCGGGTTCGATCCTGACTACAGGTGCTGTCTGTGTGGAGTTTGTACATTCGGCCTGTGACCACGTGGGTTTTCTCTGGGTGCTCCAGTTTCCACCCACATACCAAAGACGTACAGGTTTGTAGGTTAATTGGCTTGGTATCAATGTAAAATGTAAATGTCAAATTCATTGCCTCCGGTAAAATTGTAAATTGTCCCTAGTGTGTAGGATAGTGTGAGTGTGTGCAGATCGCTGGTGGGCTGAAGGGCCTGTTTCCACACTGTATCTTTAAACTAAACTAAAAGAGGGAGGCAGTGCCATTGGCAAGGATGTGCCAGCTTCCTGTGTGTATAAACATAGAAAATCGGTGCAGGAGTAGGCCATTCAGCCCTTCGAGCCATTCAATACGAACCCCGATCCTGCTTTCTCCCCATATCCCTTTATCCCGTCAGCCCTTAGAGCTATATCTAACTCTTGAATAGATCCAGTGAATTGGCCTCCACTGCCTTCTGTGACAGAGAATTCCACAGATTCACAACTCTCTGGGTGAAAAAGTTTTTCCTCATCTCAGTCCTAAATGCCCTACCCCTTATTCTTACTGTGTGACTCCTGGTTCTGGACTCCCCCAACATGGGGAACATTTTTCCTGCATCGAGCCTGTCCAATCCCTGAAGAATTTTATATGTTTCTATAAGATTCCCTCTCATCCTTCTTAATTCTAAAGAGATCGGAGTCTATAAGGCGGGGGGGGGGGGGGGGGGGGGGGGGGGAGCGTCACGTGTTGCTGAAGGCTACAGCCTCTGTGACTGTCCCATCGCTGAGCATTCACAAGCTGAGCAGCAGAATAGCGACTGTGCCACAGGGCTTTAATCTAGTTGAGTTTATTGTCACGTGTACCGAGGTACAGTGAAAAGCTTTTGCTGCGCGCTCTCCAGTCAGCGGAAAGACTATACATGATTACAATCGTGCTAATGTACAGACACAGGATAAGGGAATAAAATTTAGTGCAAGGTTAAGCCAGCTAAGTCCAACCTATCAGGTATCATCGGCTCTGACCTTCCTTCCATCGAGGGGATTTATCGCAGTCGCTGCCTCAAAAAGGCTGGCAGTATCATCAAAGACCCACACCATCCTGGCCACACACTCATCTCCCTGCTACCTTCAGGTAGAAGGTACAGGAGCCTGAAGACTGCAACAACCAGGTTCAGGAATAGCTACTTCCCCACAGCCATCAGACTATTAAACCTGGCTCGGACAAAACTCTGATTATTAATAACCCATTATCTGTTATTTGCACTTTATCAGTTTATTTATTCATGTGTGGATATATTTATATCATGGTATATGGACACATTGATCTGTTTTGTAGTAAATGCCGAATATGTTCTGTGTGCTGAAGCAAAGCAAGAATTTCATTGTCCTATCAGTAACACATGAAAATAAACTAATTTGAACTTGAACTTGAGATAGTAGTTCGGCACTGCTCTCTGGTTGTGGTGGGATGGTTCAGTTGCCGAATAACAGCTGGGAAGAAACTGTCCCTGAATTTGGAGGTGTGCGTTCGTTGCCTCTTGCCTGATGGGAGAGGGGAGAAGAGAGAGTGGCCAGGGTGAGACTGGTCCTTGATTATGCTGCTGCCCTTGCCGAGGCAGCGTGAAGTGTAGATGGAGTCAATAGAAGGGAGTAGACGAAAAGAAGGACCTCAACCCGAAACATCACCATTCCTTCTCTCCAGAGCTGCTGAGTTACTCCAGCATGTTGTGTCTATCAATAGAATGGAGGTTGGTTTGTGTGATGGTCTGGGCTGCGTCCACAATTCACTGCAATTACTTGCAGTCTTGGGTGGAGGTGTTCCCAAACCGTGTCGTGATGCATCCTAATAAAATGCTTTCTGTTAGTGGGTTGTGTAAACCAGCATCGGTCTCACACGGCACTGCCCGGCTCCCCTTGTCAACAAACATCCTCGCACTAGTTTTGGGACTACTTTGACGGGGAAAGTTACGGGTATGAGAAATCCGAGATAAACACGTTAAGAAGGCTGTCTGTTGTTGCGTGAATGTAGAGAGGGAAAGGGTGGTGATGGTCGGGGGTAGCTGGAACAAGAATGGGACTCTCGGTGGGGTTATGCCGGCTTTGAATGCAGCTTTGCAAGCTCTTTATCCACCAGACTTCCCCCAGCCATTGTCCCGGCTAGGATGGCAATCGAGGCCGGAAGCTGTGACTTCAATCCTCCACTGGGTACATAACTAAGCCTGCCGAGGATCGACACTGGAGTAACTCAGCGGGACAGGCAGCATCTCTGGAGAGAAGGAATGGGTGACGTTTCGGGTCGAGACCCTGCTTCAGACTCCCCACCCCTGACCTCTGCATGCAGCGCAGAGTGCATTGATTGGGTTAATAGCTGCACAAACACATGTTGGTGGCACAGTTGTAGAGTTGCTGCCTCACAGAGCCAGGGTCCCAGGTTCGATCCTGACCACCGGTGCTGTCTGTGTGGAGTTTGTACGTTTGCCCCGTGACTTGCGTAGGTTTTCTCTTGGATCTCCGGTTTCCTCCCACACTCCAAAGACGTACAGGTTTGTATATTAATTAGCTTGGTTTTATTGTAAATTGTCCCTCGTGTGTGTGTAGGATAAACCGGTGTGCTGGTTGGCGCGGACTTGGTGGGCCAAAGGGCCTGTTTCCGCGCTGTGTCTCTAAACCAAACTAACATAAACTCTGAAAGGGGCAGCAATAATCCATGGTTTAGTTTAGTTGAAATGCTTAGGAAGGTCATAAGGAATAGGAGTAGAATTAGGCCGTTCGGCCCATCAAGTCTACTCCACGATTCAATGTTCAAGAAGGAACTGCAGATGCTGGAAAAATTGAAGGTAGACAAAAATGCTGGAGAAACTCAGCGGGTGCGGCAGCATCTATGGGTAGACAAAATGGGCATTCAATCATGGCTGATCTATCTCTCCCTCCTAACCCCATTCTCCTGCCTTCTCCCCATGACCCCTGACACCCGTACTAATCAAGAATCTATCTATCTCTGCCTTAAACATATCCACTGACTTGGCCTCCACAGCCTTCTGTAGCAAAGAATTCCACAGATTCACCACCGTCTGACTAAAGAAATTCCTCCTCATCTCCTTCCGAAAAGAACGTCCTTTAATTCTGAGGCTGTGACCTCTAGTCTTAGACTCTCCCACTAGTGGAAACATCCTCTCCACATCCACTCTATCCAAGCCTTTCACTATTCTGGAAGAAACTGCAGATGCTGGTTTACACTGAAGATAGACACAAAAAACTGGAGTAACTCAGTGGGACAGGCAGCATCTGTGGAGAACATGGACAGGTAACATTTTGGGTCGAGACTCTTCTTCAGACAGAGTCAGGGGAGAGTGAAACAAGAGGTGTGAAAGGGTACGAAGAACAAATGAATGAAAGATGTGCACAAGAACAAGCCAGCAGCGATGACCAGGAAAATGCGGAGCCCACAATGGTCTATTGTTGGCTGTGGCAGAGATGATAACGAGTGATACAAACAGTGAAAGTCAGCAGGACGACAGTGAAACTAGTACGATGACTAGGGTGGCGGGGGGACGGAGCGAGGGGGGGATGCAAGGGTTACTTGAAGTTAGAGAAATCAATATTCATACCGCTGGGTTGTAAACTGAGTTTAGTTTATTGTCACATGTACCGATGTACAGTGAAAAGCTTTTGTTGTGTGCTAACCAGCCAGTGGAAAGACAATACATGATTACAATCGATCCATCCACAGTGTACAGGGTGGAAATGGAAAAGGCTAGAGGACATAGTTTTAAGATAAAATGTTAAGTTTAAAGGGGATAAGTGGGGCAAGGTTTTACACAAAGAGGTGGGTGCCTGGAACGCGCTATCAGGGGTGATGGTGACGTTTAAGACTCTTTTAGATGGGCCCATAGATACGGAGGGATATGAATCAATGCAGAGATGAATAGTTCATCTTGACATCATGTTTGACACAAACATCGTGGGCCAAAAGACTTCTTCCTGTGCTCTACTATTCGAAGTATTGTTTTAAGTTCTATCTGAGCTAGTCCCATTTACCTGTTCTATCCACGAACCTGTCCAATAGACAATAGGTGCAGGAGTAGGCCATTCGGCCCTTCGAGCCAACACCGCCATTCAATGTGATCATGGCTGATCATCCCCAATCAGTACCCCGTTCCTGCCTTCTCCCCATATCCGCTGACTCCGCTATTTTTAAGAGCCCTATCTAGCTCTCTCTTGAAAGTATCCAGAGAACCGGCCTCCACCGCCCTCTGAGGCAGAGAATTCCACAGACTCACAACTCTCTGTGAGAAAAAGTGTTTCCTCGTCTCCATTCTAAATGGCTTACCCCTTATTCTGAAATTGTGGCCCCTGGTTCTGGACTCCCCCAACATCGGGAACATGTTTCCTACCTCTGGCATGCCCAAACCCTTAATAATCTTGTATATTTCAGTAAGATACCCTCTCATCCTTCTAAATTCCAGAGTATACAAGCCCAGCCGCTCCATTCTATCAGCATACGACAGTCCCGCCATCCTGGGAATTAACCTTGTGAACCTACGCTGCACTCCCTCAATAGCAAGAATGTCCTTCCTCAAATTAGGGGATCAAAACTGCACACAATACTCCAGGTGTGGTCTCCCTAGGGCCCTGTACACCTGCAGAAGGACATCTTTGCTCCTATATTTGTTATAAAGGCCAACAAAGTCCAAGTGACCTCTAGACGCTGTACTTGTACCCGCCTCTGCATGATCTTCTGACAGCTCACTCCGTACACACACCACTCTCTGTGTGAAAAGGTCGGGGCGGCCCAGTGGTGCAACTGGTAGAGCCACTGCCTCGCAACACCAGAGACCCCGGTTCGATCCTGACCTCGGGTGCTGTCTGTGTGGAGTCTGCAGGTTAATTGGCACCTGTAAATTGCCCCTAGTGTGTCGGGAGTGGATGAGAAAGTGGGATAACACGAATGGCTGATGGATGGTTGACATGGACTCGGTGGGCCGAAGGGCCTGTTTCCTTGAATGCTGTGTCTCTAAACTAAAGTAAAATGCTCTTAAACATTGGTCTTAAAACGGCCTCCTTGGAACTAGGTTCCATCCTCACTGTGGAACTTAGAACAGTACAGCACTAGAACAGGCCCTTCGGCCCACTGTGTAGGTGCTGTTCCCATGCTGTATTCTTCAACAGCACTGCAGGGCCCATTGAGTTTACCTGCGACAGACAGGCAGCAAACAGCAGTAACCGGGCCAGCTGTGAGAACACACCTCACTGCACTGAGCAAACAAGGATATAAAGTGGATTAAGCAAGTCCACAAGGTGACATCCGTGTGGATTATGCTGCGTGTGGCAATGACGCGGTTGTCAGGGGAAGGGTCGGAGAGGGTTTACGGGAAGGCAGAGCCAGGCTGCTTGAACAGTTTCCCTTCTCACTGCTCCCTCACTGGCATCAGCCTCGGGCCACAGCTGCTCACTGTGAGGGACTGCGTTCTACAGTAATGCCCCTGTCCCACTTACTCTCCACTCAAGAGGGTTTGGAATGGAGTTGAGGAGGAATTTCTTTAGCCAGAGGGTGGTGAATCTGTGGAATTCATTGCTCTGTGTGTGTAATATATATGTGCGTGTGTGAGTGTGTGTGTGTGTATATACAAGCGGCACGGTGGCGCAGCGATAGAGTTGCTGCCTTACAGCTCCAGGGACCCAGGTTCGATCCCGACTACGGGCGCTGTCTGTAAAGAGTTTGTACGTTCTCCCCGAGATCTTCAGTTTCCTCCCACACTCCAAAGACGTGCAGGTTTGTAGGGGCTAATTGGCTTGGTAAAATTGAATATTATCCCTGGTGGGTGTAGGATAGTGTAAGTGTATGGAGATCGCTGGTCGGGGCAGTCTTGGAGGGCCGAAAGGCTATATCTCTAAACTAAACTAAAATCTAAAATTACATACACACACACACACATATATATACATACACACACACACACACACACACACATATATACACACGCACACACATATATATACACACGCACACACACACACATATATATACACACACACATATATACACACACGCACACACATATATACACATACATATATACGCACACACATATATATATACACACACGCGCACACATATATACACACGCACACACATATACACACACACACGCACACACATATATATATACACACACGCGCACACATATATACACACGCACACACATATACACACACACACGCACACACATATATATATACACATGCACACACATATATATATACACACACATGTATATACACACACATATATACACACACGCACACACATATATACACACATATTTACATACGCACACACATATATATACACGCACACACACACATATATATACACACACATATATACACACACGCACACACATATACACACACACATATATACACACACACGCATATATATACACACACACACACACACAAACACACACGCACACATATATACACACACACACACATATATATATATACACACACACACATATATATACATACACACACACACGCACACACACATATATATACACACGCACACATATATACACACACGCACATACACATATATATACACATACATATACACACACGCACACACATATATACACACACAAACACGCACATACGCACACATATATATATACACACACATATATACACACGCACACACACACACGCACACTCATATATGCACACACACACATATACACACACACACACACATATATACACACACATATATACACACACACACACGCACACACATATATACACACACACACACATATACACATACACACACACACATACACACACCCACACACACATATATACACACACACACATATACACACACACACACACAATCATGTTGAATATATTGTTTGCGTTCCCTGAAGGCATTTGATGAAGTGTCGCATGAAAGGCTGGTGCATGAGCTCATGATATTGGAACAAACATGGATTGAAAACTGATTCTCACATAGAAGGCAGAGTCAGAATAAAGGGATCATTTTCGTGAAGGAAGGATGGAATAAGTAGATTTGTTCTTGGCCTCAGTTATTTACTGTTATAATAATGAGCTGGGGAAGGTATTAGATGTCCACGTTTAGTGATGATACAAAAATGAGGTGAGTGGCCATGTTGCAATGAAGGTATTTGGATATAGATAGATTGGATGAATGGGCGAAACTTTGGCAAATGGAGTTTAAAATGGGAATGTGTGATATCGGTAAGAAGAATCTAAAGGAGGTATTTAATCGAATTCTAAATGTCGGGCAGTACAATGGTGCAGGTGATAGAGCTGCTGCCTCACAGGTTCAATCCTGACCTTGGGCGCTGTCTGTGTGGAGTTTTCACGTGCTCCCCGTTCTTCTTGAAAATGGAGCCACAGAGGGTGGCTGCGTGACGGGAGAAGGGGCGACCAGATGACAGGCGTTGAGGTCCCAGTTGCTGTGGGACCTGGGCGAGGTGGTGCAGAGGATGTTTGGCATCCGATGGGGCCTTGTACACCAGCCTGTGGGTGAAGTATTCTCTGCAGTTGTTGGCGGGTGCAATACCTGCGAGCACCAGCAGAAGATCCGTCGGAGTAGGGCGTACACGGCCTATCACTGCGCGGCTCTCCTCCAGTTTGCCCCTTTATCCCAAAGGCGTGCGGGTTTGTACGTTAATTTGCCCCCATGGTTTGACCCGATAGTGTAGGGAGTGGATGCAATAGTTGGGGTAGCGTAGAACTACTGTGGACAGTGTAGACTGAAGGCCTGTTTCAATATGTGAAATCTTTCAATCAATCAATGGAGATTGTGTCTACAAAGGGATTCATTGTTCATTCGTTGTCCAATAAATAACAGCTTTAAAAAAAGCCTCTGAAGTTACAGTGTTTTGGTTTAGTTTGGAGATACAGTGTGGAAACAGGCCCTTCGGCCAACCGAGTACACACATGAACCCTATCCTACACAGGCTAGGGACGATTTGCATTTTTTTAACACACCAGGCCAATTAACCTACAAACCTGGAGGTTACGTCTTTGGAGTGCGGATGGGAACCGAAGGTCTCGGAGAAAACCCACGCGGTCACGGAGAAGGTACTAAGTCCGTACAGACAGCAGCCGTAGTCGGGATCGGACCCGGGTCTCTGGTGCGTAAGGCTGCAACAACCAGCAGAATTATTGGTGCTATAACAAGGAACACTCATGCTGGTTTACCAAAGAAGACAGACACAAGATGCTGGAGTAACTCAGCAAGTCAGGCAGCATCTGTGGAGAAGATGGATGTGGTGTCGGGGAGTGACGCTGGGTTTGGGCTGTGCACACACCGATACTCGTACTAGGGTGAACACGAGGTGGTTTATTCCCTACACAGTGGTAAGAAAGTCCAGGGGCCACATGGGGGCGCTGTCCTCACGGTCAGGGCGCCTTGCGTGGAGGCGCTGGTGATCTGGGGCTTGTCCGGCAGTTCAGTCCTGGTCTTCAAGGGAGGCGGTGGGGAGATCTCAGCCTTCTGCCTGCAGTTCTCCCTCGCCTCGAGAGGAGGCGCTGACTGTACAGGTTCCCACCTGGCAACTCAGCTTTGGGCTTGTTCCTGCACTGTATCTCTAATGTCTAACGGTGGTACTTGTGTAGGTGAGGCATGTTGGGCGGCCTGGAATGAAGGGACTGTTTTCAGGCTGTAGGACTCTTTGACACGTAATTTGTTGCTCTGGACATTTGGTCGCAGTGTCAGTGGCCATCTGTAGTAGGGGGGGGCGTGTGGGGAAAATCCACATCTGTAATTTCCTGTGCTCCAGATGTTACCCCCTCACATGGCAATGCCCTCACCCTGCTCACTCTCACTGGGGTAAGGTCACCTACCCCAGTGGAAGATTGGTAGCCATGGCAATGTTTTCCCACCAGTATGGAACGTAAGGGGTTAATCCACCTGAGGTGCCAGAGTGATTGATGGAAACACAGACAATAGTAGCAGGAGTAGGCCATTCGGCCCTTCGAGCCAGCACCGCCATTCAATGTGATCATGGCTGATCATCCAAAATAGTAAGATTAAATGAGACCTTACCAGTTTGAAGTTTGATCTGTATTTTATGAGGAGTTACGATGAGGGATTACGTGAAGAACCCGCTCAGTGCGCAGGCGCGGCATACTTCCAAGCAGCGGTGTGGAATCACAGATAGACACAGTTATTTGAAGTAAACATAGTAAAGATAAGGAGCCATCAATTTATTAGTTTGATCCATATAATGAGGGTGGGAGCGGAGGGCACGTAATCCCTCATCGTAACTCCTCATAAAATACAGATCAAACTTCAAACTGGTAAGTTCTCGTTTAATCTTACTATTTTACTTCGGAGTCACGTGAGTGACTACGTGAAGATTTCAAAGCTCTGTGATTTCAAACCGTGTAACAGTTTCATTTCACTCACTACCGAAGTTCTTGAGGGAGGAAGTGTTATCGTAATCAACCAATGAGTCTATTTGTAGAAAAACACAATGGTATTTTTTAAACAAGAACAACAAAGAATTAAATTGCTCCCCTGGGCTTAAATTAAATATTTGCAGTTCGTAAATCTTTACTGCAAATAAACCAGGTTTTGCCAACGGCTTATAATAAATTTCTGAACGGTCTTTTGGCCCCCCCACCATCCTGCTGTAGCCAGGATGTGGTCTATGGCATGTCCATTCTTTAGCCGTCGACATGGATGCTGCACTGGTGGAATAAAATTTGTAACTGTTAGTGTTTATCCCAGCAGTTTCTAGCACCTGCTTGAGGCCTCCTCGCACTGGTTTGGCTCGTACCCCACATAAGTTTTGGTGCCTGACCCACAAGGCTTTTCATCTCCCTCGAATATTTTGGTTGTGTCTATGTAGGATAGTAGGTGTGGTCATGGCACATAACCGTGGTCTGGTGGGTAAGCCACGACTGATTAGGTGTTCCTGGTCTGCTCTGTTTGATCAGTCGCTGGAATAACGACAGATCTGTCTGGGAGCTGTGATCATGTTGTCCAGTCGCAATAGGTGTAGTGACTGGACCCTCTGAGCGGATACAAGTGCCATCAACATGAGCGTCTTTAGTGTAGCTTGCTCGAGGCCGAGGGATCTGGCTGGTGGCCATTCCCTGAGATATGTCAGGACCACACTGATATCCCAAATATGGGTATACCTGGGCTTAGGGCGTGATATTGTAAATGCCCTTCATCAGTTTTACCACCAGTGGATGGGATCCCATCGCCTGTTGTCCTGGCGCTGGTTTGAGATAAGCAGAAAGAGCACTCCGCGCTGCGTTGATGGCACTGTAGCTGATCCCTACATCGTGGTGTAGATAGGCCAGGAACTCCAGTATGTTGGTGGCTGTGGCTGTTGCGTATGTTGTCCCTGTTTCCTGGCAGTACTTCTCCCTTTTTTGATGCTGGTTAAGTACTGCCTCTTGGTGGATGTTTGAAGGGATGTCGACATGGTGGTGATGGTTTGTTTGGACAATCCCAGTTCCAGGTAAGGTCTGTTCAAACTTGCAACCCAGGCGTTTAATTTTTCT